>NC_056749.1:381343527-381548527 GCF_019279795.1 Protopterus annectens
CAATACATACATTTGTGCAAATACATGCATATATACCAACCGCTCTTGAGAGCCACTGATGGCAAGCCCAGGGCAGTGCTACCATACCCAGATATAACATATGAATAAATATATTTGGGTATGCATACATCTTCTAAAAAGTGCTCACTGTAAGAAACTGCAGTGCAAAACACTTCTAACTATAAAGCTGCTTATACTGTCCCTAATTGTCTAAGCAATATTCCTTTTATTAAGCATCTATCCTATCTCTTGAGTGCCTTTAATTTTAAAATGCATTTAATGGACACAACCTCATTTAATCCTGGAAAAATATAAGAGACAGTACGGATCTGCCAAAAAACTTCCTGTTCTTCCAATTGTAATTGCCAGGGACTCCCCCTAGAATGTGGTTGTACTTGTTGCACAACAGTGAAACAAAATGAATGGTCAGGATATTGACAAACATGTTTTGCAAGAGCATTATTCATGTCCCCATTCTCAATGGCATATAAGTGCTCATAAATCCTTTTCTTGAGTGGTCTATCGGTCTTGCCGATGTAAAATGCAGGACAAAGCCTGCAGGTTGCCACATAGACCACCCCTTTTGAGTTACAATTGAATCTTCCATTTATCACATACTCTTTCCCGGCCATGTGAACCCTTAAACCCAAGAGAATATATTTACAATATGAGCAGCAGCCACATTTACTCATTCATTTTGTTATCCTATTGGGTTTCAAGTTGGGCCTTTCTAAGAGGCTCTTTAAATTCTGACCTCTTCTATAAGTAAACCTAGGCTTTTCCCCAACAAGTTTAATGAGTTCCTGATCTTCCATGAGTACCTTCCAGTTTTTTACAAAAATGTCCCTAATGGCCTTGAAATCCAAACAAAAGGTAAAAAGAAAAGAGATGTTACCCATCTTGTTTTCATTATTATTATTATTAGATATGGCAACAATACTCCCTTCCCTAAGTAGTGGCTGAAAATGGCCTAATTCTCTTTTGGCAATGACCTCTTGCCTAATTTCCTCTACAAATGTATTAGGATATCCCCGCAAACGGAACATGGAAAAAATATATTCTCACATTCCAACAGGAAATTGTCCTGTTCGGACACCATCCTGGCCGCCCGAACAAACTGCCCCTTGACAACACTTCTTTTTTGGTGAATGGGGTGTGAACTAGTGAAATATAAATATGTATTTGAAAAAGTTGGCTTAATAAAAATGGTTGACTTGAATTTGTTAGACAGTAAATCCTTACTAATTCTAACATCCAGAAATGTAATCTCATTGGTATCACAAGAGTATGTAAATTCAAGGAAATTAGTCATCTTAGAAATACTTTCAATAAAATTTGGTATTGAATCAAGGGAACCTTTCCATAGAAAAAACATGTCATCTTGGTACCTTGTGTACCAAGAGACGTTTTCCCGATACATTTCATTTTGAAATAGACATTGGTGCTCCCATTGTGCTAAAACACTGTTAGCAAAAGTGCAGCCACAGGGAGAACCCATAGCAATACCCGTTGTTTGAAGGTAATAGTTATTCTTAAACACCAAGAAATTATTAGTAAGAATCACATCGAGTAATGTTTCAACAAGATACATTTGTTCATTTGGTGCCCCTTTACGAAGCATGAAATCAACAGTCCATTCCACTCCTAATTGATGTGGGATGACTGTGTATAGATCTTTGATGTCAACAACGAAGAATACATAGGTCGAATTATATGAGATCTTACCAATATTCTCCAAAAAGCTCCAAGAGTCTTTACAAATTTGTACCTCAAGCTTCAACATGGGCTTTAAGATGCTATCCACTAGTTTGGCACAAGCATACGTGATCGAACCCCTTCCATCCACTATCGGCCTAAATGGGGGATCCACTATGTCTTTGTGGATTTTAGGGGTGCCAAAATAGTGGGAATCCTAGGAGCTAACATGGTGAGGTATTGCAAAGTATCATTATCTATGGTTCTCTCCAAAAATAAATCATCTAAAATACTCTTGATTTTACTATATGCTTTGTTTACCTCATTAATACTGGCTTTAAGATAGAAATCTGAATTCAAATATTCAACCATTTTGTTTTCATATACATATTCATCCATAAAGATCAACCCGCCACCTTTGTCCGGTGCCATGACTCTAATATTGCATTCATTAAGCATTTGGATAAATGCAAGTTCATCATCATTAACATTACGACCAAATTTACTCTCCATTCTAGTAGAGAGCTTGCTTTCCTTGGCCATAGCCCTCAAATCTAATTCACATAATTTTTCAAAGGTGCCCAAAATTCCAATGAGCGGTGGATTGAAAACACTGGAAACTCTAAGTGAGCTAAGAAGTGATGGAGTGTTCCCTAACATGCATGCTAGGTTTAATTTCCGAACAAAAAGCTTTAAATCTACTATGGTTTTTACTATATCACATTTCCTGTCCGGAATGAATGACAAACCTTTTGCAAAAAACTCTACAACATTAGTGTCAATTGTTAACACTGTATAATTATAGATTTTAAAGTCACCATTAGCATTGCAAAGAATAGACGGCCCCTGTGATGTAGGTAGTAAAATATCATCCCCTTCAACTAGGGTTCCTAGCACCTCTGCTGATTGCCCCTTTTCCTTCTCTGATTGTACCGTCGATTGCTGGTGTTGTTGTTCGACGTTGCATTCTTTGGGTTTACAGACATATGAAAATCCTGTTCACTTTCCTCATTGTTAGCCTCCTCCCTCCCTTGGTGGGGGTTGGAACGACCCTCATTATACTGATTGTTACCAGCATTGTTCCTTATCCGTTCACTTCTCCTAAGAGATTGTTCATCACCTTCCCCCCTAACACCACAATCCTGATTGTCCAATTTATTTTGATCCGGATTTTCTTTAGCCCCTGCGGCCTGTAACCTCCAATCAGCCACTTGTCCCAAGGGTGGTGGAGGGTAGGCTTTGTTATTTTTATATTCCAAGATGTACCTCTCTATTTTTCGTTTTTTATTGTTCAACATCTTGGAAATTGAGGCCTCAATGCTAGATAAAATTCTAAGGTAATCATATTTATACCTTAGAAAATCCACATGTAGTAAGAGAAAAGATTCAAGTTTAGATAATTCTTCCTGTAATAACCCAGTTTCAGCAAGATAGAAATTGACCAGAGCTTCCATGAATTCAAATGCCTGTTTATCAAAAAGCCCTAACAGTTCCTTGTGAAAGACCGAATTGTTAATAGTCCCGCTGGGTATCGCCATTGGCGTAAGCCCTTAGGAACAATATGTTTACTAGTACACTCACGGAGATATGATATCTCCAGCTGCAGTTTCCTGCAACGAAACAGTTTTAGATCAAAAATATCCAGACTTGCCAAAAAAGAAGAAGCAGCACTCACCCCCTCATCTTGGGCGTCATTCATTGTAAAATTGTCAGACTGAAAGAAATCCCTTTTAGCCAAAACAGTAGACAGACTAGGAATATTAGAAACATCGGTAGTCCTTTTGTTGGACCCATTGCCCGGTAGCAATTCTCCATTTGTAATAATAGCCATCCTTGGTGATCTCAACGTTGACCCCCTCATGTTGTTTGCCCCTGACAGTTCAGGTAAAGGCGTATTTCCTCTTCCTAGGTCGGAGCTCCTACGCTGCGAATTCGAGCATGGCATCACTTCCAGTGATGCATTCACATTCCCCAAACTTGCTTCCTGAACTTGTTGCGATAACTTGTCAACTTTGGCCATGAGCAAGTTGACTAAAACAGTTAAATCGCCTTCAGAGCGATTAGTGGATGTAATGTCTCTCGTTTGCTGGCCTCCATCCACTGTGACGAAAAGATCTTTTTGTGTGACAAAACCTTGACTGTCAGCAGTGTGCTCGCTGCTCCGCTCAGCTGCCTCGTTGCCACTAGACATGACAAACCAAATTAATACCAAAAACGAAAACCAAAGTAAAATCCAAAAAGTGGCAATAACGAACTCAGCCAGCAGACTTGGAACACTGACAAAAAAGAGTTTATTACTGTACTGTAAGCGCTTTCGGTAGAGACAGTCTCTCCACCTTCATCAGACAATAAGAAACAACAAGAACCCCCATTAAATACGTTACAGTGTTCTAATTAATATTCTAATTGGTTAATTGTTTGATTGATTGTAACATCATATCCCCAAATCAATCAAATAACAAGATAAACAATAATAATAATAATAATGAATAAAAATGATAAATAATTTCATAAACCTATGTTATATTATAATGTTATGGTGTTTAAAAATGCATTTAAAAATGCCTTTTAAATATGCCTTTTAAATATGTCACACAAAAAATATAAAAAATATAAAATATATATATATATATATATATATATATATATATATATTATCTATTCAAGAATAACAAAATGCAATGTGATACATATATATCTCTCTAAACAAATACCAACATGTGTATATATATATATATATATATATATATATATATATATATATATATATATATACATGTCACCAACATGATTTTGTGTATATAAATTGCTCTTAAACTATGTTAAGTACAGATGCACATGAAAACCACTTGTCATATATGCTACTTATATGTGCCTACTTAAATATGAAGAGTGTATATGTATATAAAAATATATGTATGAAAAATATATATAAAAAGCAAATAAATATTTGTTTTCATTAACTTCATTAATGCACCACATCTGCAAGCCCTTTAATGGGGCCAAATTCGTAATGAATAGGAAGCAAGAAAATTTCAATACATACATTTGTGCAAATACATGCATATATACCAACCGCTCTTGAGAGCCACTGATGGCAAGCCCAGGGCAGTGCTACCATACCCAGATATAACATATGAATAAATATATTTGGGTATGCATACATCTTCTAAAAAGTGCTCACTGTAAGAAACCACAGTGCAAAACACTTCTAACTATAAAGCTGCTTATACTGTCCCTAATTGTCTAAGCAATATTCCTTTTATTAAGCATCTATCCTATCTCTTGAGTGCCTTTAATTTTAAAATGCATTTAATGGACACAACCTCATTTAATCCTGGAAAAATATATGAGGCAGTACGGATCTGCCAAAAAACTTCCTGTTCTTCCAATTGTAATTGCCAGGGACCCCCCCTAGAATGTGGTTGTACTTGTTGCACAACAGTGAAACAAAATGAATGGTCAGGATATTGACAAACATTGACAAACATGTTTTGCAAGAGCATTATTCATGTCCCCATTCTCAATGGCATGTAAGTGCTCATAAATCCTTTTCTTGAGTGGTCTATCAGTCTTGCCGATGTAAAATGCAGGACAAAGCCTGCAAGTTGCCACATAGACCACCCCTTTTGAGTTACAATTGAATCTTCCATTTATCACATACTCTTTCCCGGCCATGTGAACCCTTAAACCCAAGAGAATATAGGGAGGGAGGAGGCTAACAATGAGGAAAGTGAACAGGATTTTCATATGTCTGTAAACCCAAAGAATGCAATGTCGAACAACAACACCAGCAATCGACGGTACAATCAGAGAAGGAAAAGGGGCAATCAGCGGAGGCGCTAGGAACCCTAGTTGAAGGGGATGATATTTTACAACCTACATCACAGGGGCCGTCTATTCTTTGCAATGCTAATGGTGACTTTAAAATCTATAACTATACAGTGTTAACAATTGGCACTAATGTTGTAGAGTTTTTTGCAAAAGGTTTGTCATTCATTCCGGACAGGAAATGTGATATAGTAAAAACCATAGTAGATTTAAAGCTTTTTGTTCAGAAATTAAACCTAGCATGCATGTTAGGGAACACTCCATCACTTCTTAGCTCACTTAGAGTTTCCAGTGTTTTCAATCCACCGCTCATTGGAATTTTGGGCACCTTTGAAAAATTATGTGAATTAGATTTGAGGGCTATGGCCAAGGAAAGCAAGCTCTCTACTAGAATGGAGAGTAAATTTGGTCGTAATGTTAATGATGATGAACTTGCATTTATCCAAATGCTTAATGAATGCAATATTAGAGTCATGGCACCAGACAAAGGTGGCGGGTTGATCTTTATGGATGAATATGTATATGAAAACAAAATGGTTGAATATTTGAATTCAGATTTCTATCTTAAAGCCAGTATTAATGAGGTAAACAAAGCATATAGTAAAATCAAGAGTATTTTAGATGATTTATTTTTGGAGGGAACGATAGATAATGATACTTTGCAATACCTCACCATGTTAGCACCTAGGATTCCCACTATTTTTGGCACCCCTAAAATCCACAAAGACATAGTGGATCCCCCTTTTAGACCGATAGTGGATGGAAGGGGTTCGATCACGTATGCTTGTGCCAAACTAGTGGATAGCATCTTAAAGCCCATGTTGAAGCTTGAGGTACAAATTTGTAAAGACTCTTGGAGCTTTTTGGAGAATATTGGTAAGATCCCATATAATTCGACCTATGTATTCTTAGTTGTTGACATCAAATATCTATACACAGTCATCCCACATCAATTAGGAGTGGAATGGACTGTTGATTTCATGCTTCGTAAAGGGGGCACCAAATGAACAAATGTATCTTGTTGAAACATTACTCGATGTGATTCTTACTAATAATTTCTTGGTGTTTAAGAATAACTATTACCTTCAAACAACGGGTATTGCTATGGAGTCTCCCTGTGGCTGCACTTTTGCTAACAGTGTTTTAGCACAATGGGAGCACCAATGTCTATTTCAAAATGAAATGTATCGGGAAAACGTCTCTTGGTACACAAGGTACCAAGATGACATGTTTTTTCTATGGAAAGATTCCCTTGATTCAATACCAAATTTTATTGAAAGTATTTCTAAGATGACTAATTTCCTTGAATTTACATACTCTTGTGATACCAATGAGATTACATTTCTGGATGTTAGAATTAGTAAGGATTTCCTGTCTAACAAATTCAAGTCAACCATTTTTAGAAAGCCAACTTTTTCAAATACATATTTATATTTCACTAGTTCACACCCCGTTCACCAAAAAAGAAGTGTTGTCAAGGGGCAGTTTGTTCGGGTGGCCAGGATGGTGTCCGAACAGGACGATTTCCTGTTGGAATGTGAGAATATTTTTTCCATGTTCCGTTTGTGGGGATATCCTAATACATTTGTAGAGGAAATTAGGTAAGAGGTCATTGCCAAAAGAGAATCAGGCCATTTTCAGCCACTACTTAGGGAAGGGAGTATTGTTGCCATATCTAATAATAATAATAATGAAAACAAGATGGGTAACATCTCTTTTCTTTTTACCTTTTGTTTGGATTTCAAGGCCATTAGGAACATTTTTGTAAAAAACTGGAAGGTACTCATGGAAGATCAGGAACTCATTAAACTTGTTGGGGAAAAGCCTAGGTTTACTTATAGAAGAGGTCAGAATTTAAAGAGCCTCTTAGAAAGGCCCAACTTGAAACCCAATAGGATAACAAAAGGAATGAGTAAATGTGGCTGCTGCTCATATTGTAAATATATTCTCTTGGGTTTAAGGGTTCACATGGCCGGGAAAGAGTATGTGATAAATGGAAGATTCAATTGTAACTCAAAAGGGGTGGTCTATGTGGCAACTTGCAGGCTTTGTCCTGCATTTTACATCGGCAAGACCGATAGTCCACTCAAGAAAAGGATTTATGAGCACTTATATGCCATTGAGAATGGGGACATGAATAATGCTCTTGCAAAACATGTTTGTCAATATCCTGACCATTCATTTTGTTTCACTGTTGTGCAACAAGTACAACCACATTCTAGGGGGGGTCCCTGGCAATTACAATTGTAAGAACAGGAAGTTTTTTGGCAGATCCGTACTGCCTCATATATTTTTCCAGGATTAAATGAGGTTGTGTCCATTAAATGCATTTTAAAATTAAAGGCACTCAAGAGATAGGATAGATGCTTAATAAAAGGAATATTGCTTAGACAATTAGGGACAGTATAAGCAGCTTTATAGTTAGAAGTGTTTTGCACTGCAGTTTCTTACAGTGAGCACTTTTTAGAAGATGTATGCATACCCAAATATATTTATTCATATGTTATATCTGGGTATGGTAGCACTGCCCTGGGCTTGCCATCAGTGGCTCTCAAGAGCGGTTGGTATATATGCATGTATTTGCACAAATGTATGTATTGAAATTTTCTTGCTTCCTATTCATTACGAATTTGGCCCCATCAAAGGGCTTGCAGATGTGGTGCATTAATGAAGTTAATGAAAACAAATATTTATATGCTTTTTATATATATTTTTCATACATATATTTTTATATGCATATACACTCTTCATATTTAAGTAGGCACATATAAGTAGCATATATGACAAGTGGTTTTCATGTGCATCTGTTCTTAACATAGTTTAAGAGCAATTTATATACACAAAATCATGTTGATGACATGTATATATATATATATATATATATATATATATATATATATATATATATATTTATTTATATATATATATATATATATATATATATATATATACACATGTTGGTATTTGTTTAGAGAGATATATATGTATCACATTGCATTTTGTTATTCTTGAATAGATAATATATATATATATATTTTTTATATTTTTATATTTTTTGTGTGACATATTTAAAAGGCATTTTAAATGCATTTTTAAACACCATAACATTATAATATACCATAGGTTTATGAAATTATTTATAATTTTTATTAATTATTATTATTATTGTTTATCTTGTTATTTGATTGATTTGGGGATATGATGTTACAATCAATCAAACAATTAACCAATTAGAATATTAATTAGAACACTGTAACATATTTAATGGGGGTTCTTGTTGTTTCTTATTGTCTGATGAAGGTGGAGAGACTGTCTCTACCGAAAGCGCTTACAGTACAGTAATAAACTCTTTTTTGTCAGTGTTCCAAGTCTGCTGGCTGAGTTCGTTATTGCCACTTTTTGGACCTTTAAGTAGATAACACAAATGTTAAATTTACAAGTTAGAAAGATTGTCTAGCCATCACAGAGAGGTAATCAAAGTACAATTTGTATCAGCACAGGCACCCAACTCTTTCATGACTGTGCCATATTTAAGGATCATGTTGTCAATATGGAAAGTGGTAGTGATGCTGAATTCAGTAAAGGAAAGTAGGCTGCATTTGCTGGCACTGGGGGTAAGTTCGGCAGTTAGTGCTGAGGATTAAGGCCTTAAGCTGTTAATGAGCTGCTTCCACTAGTCATTGGTACAAGGTTTGTTATTCTACCATAATTTGCTTACTGTGTTACTCTGAGCTAGTCACTTAACTACCTGGTGCCTGAACTAGTGTCCAGAGCCAGATCCAGATCTAGCACTAGGTGAGCTAGGCAGTCGCCTAGAGACCACTGAATGGGTGGGTGGGGGGGGGGGGTGGCTGCCACAACATTTACTTTTTTAATTAAAAAATAAATTACATGTCTCCTTTAGATCACCCTCTGCATCTATAATGCTGTGTGTGTGTGCATGCCTTAGTTAAGGATGGGAGGCTAGGTAATTTGCTCAAGCTCAAACTCTGTACTTTGGTTACAGGAGACAAAAGCTTGAATCTTCTACACAAACTTGCAGAGTTTCAGTGCATTTTCAATGAACTGTGAGTTTCAGTACAAGTAATTGAGTGTGAGTGTATTTTTCAACTAATTGTGAGCTTCAAGGGAAGAGAAGTTTACTGCCAGTCATGCTATGTCTGTCTACAATGTGTAACTGTTTTGTTTAGCAAATGGTTGTCACTGTTTGTGCTATAGAATTTGAAAGCAATGTTAATACAACAACAGGTAGCATACTTGCTTCTGATGCAGAAGGCTATGGGTTCTGCTCCCATGCCAAGTAGATGGATTACTGATACTGTGTTGTACTATAATGGGGAGTGGGGTGGAGGTGCTGAGTGTGTCCTCCTTTGCATGAGATGTCTAGTAACTATGAAGCTGTTATCAGTTTAATATCCATTCTGTATTACAATATTACCTGCTTAACATTTTTTTAAAATTGAACATAGGCAATTTATTCTTCAAGTGCAGTAGGCATTGAACTTGTAGATGAAACACTGAAATATAAAGTTGTTTGCTAGCAGCAACCTCTTCAATAGTTGCAGATTGAATTATTCAGATGACTTTTGCTTCTTCTGAGATTATGCAGATTGACTGATAAAGGTGGATTGTAATGAAGAAATCTGAGTGGCCTTTTATGGTGAACTGTTCTGAAATGGACAGTTTTGTCATTATTGGTTCATATGTTTTATTTCATTGCTTACAGGAAAAATATTCAAAACGACAAATTTAAAATACACAGTAACAAGTGGTGCTGTATTATACAAGGAATATAATTTAATACAATCAGGAAGGTGAATCAAAGAACACAAGCGTGTATGCATGGTCGAAGAAATGTTTGCAAGAGGCCTATGGTTTGAAAACAGCTCCAAAATAAACTTAATCTGCCACTGGCCAGATACATTTTTTTTTACTGTAGGTTTCAATGCTACTTCAGTGAATATAAGTTTTAAGGACAGATTAGTTTACTGTTACTGGTAAGTCTGTTTTCATTGTAAGACTGCATTATTTTGTTTAGCAAATGTCTATCAGTGTTTGTGCTATAAAATTTAAAATAAAAGCTTTAAATTAAATCTAAGTATCTGTAATCATTGTAGAAGTAAAGAAAAAAATAGTGTGTACACTGACAGGTCTGAAAAGTGTTTATGGTAACTGGAGAGAAACAGACAAGTGATGGGACACTGGAATGGCTGCTGCTCGGGGTTGGGCTGCTGTGTGTGTGTGTGTGTGTGTGTGTGTGTGTGTGTGTGTGTGTGTGTGTGTGTGTGTGTGAGCTCTGTTCCATTACCCTGCCTAGGGCCCCGTTTAACCATGATCCAGCTCTGCTAGTATCTAGTGAAACTGACCAATTAATGACTAGATAAAGTAAAAAAGAAAAGAAGAGAACAGAATAAATCCATGATTGACATACCAAGGAATTACTTGGTTCTGTCCCAGCTGGATAATATGAGTATCAGCATGGGGTACGATATATGACCCCTTCCCTATTTGTGATCACCAACAAACAAGGTTAGACTTCAGTTCACAGTAAGAATGACCTATTTTGAAAATGTCATCTGATGTATTCCTTCTTTGTAGGATAAATGTAAATATTGCATGTTATTCCAGCAGTTGCAGCTTTCATCATTTTTTTGCTACACTACAACCTTTTTTGGTTTTGTATGTACTTTAACACTCAGGTTTCAGAAATTATCTGCAATTGTTCCTTTCCATAATCTCTGATCTGTATACCACCCATACCCATACATGACATCTTCATTTTGTGTCAAATGTTAGTGTACTGTGAGGCAGCAGAAAACACCCACTTGATTTGTACTGATTCTAACCCGTTAAGCAGGAACTAGTAGTAGAGTTGTGCAGGTATGTCATTTTTAAATACCTAAGCTGACCTGCTTGGAAACTGCTGTTCATCCAAAATTGTGTTATGGAAAACACTCAAACATACAGGCACAGGCACTCTCACACTCACACACACACACACACACACACACACACACACACACACACACACACACACACACACACACATCACAAGCAAGGAAATGACTCACTCATTGATTAGGAGCTGTCAGAGACTGTTACGTTTCACTGGGCTTCACGTTCCAATCTCCAGATGAATTTTAATTTTCATTTTATATTATGGTGTATAACACTTAAGTATTACTTCAGTTTCCTTGTTAAAATCACAGAGATAAGCAAAACCACCCAAACTTCCCTTTCCCCTGCAACAAATTTCATTTTGCCCAAGGAGATCAAACATTCCCAGGTGAGCCAAAATGTATAATCATACAAAAAGGGAAAGCTAATTGCACAAGGAGTCAATAATTGTTCCTGTATAACTTATTAAAGTCTAATGACACCTTTAGGCATTTTTGCACTTACGTACTACTGACGTCTCTAGGCATCAAATATTGCTTGTTCATGTTTGCATAAGTAATTCCAAAACCACAATACATATAAGGTATTAGAAGATTTAATATTAAAGCTGATATACTGGTAAATGCAACTGCATTGATATTAGACGTCTGTCTTGTGCAAATGAAATGATATTGAATATTATTTGACATTTGAATATAATTTGTATATTATTTATTTGTATTGCATTCATTTTCATATTTCTCTAAATATCTCAAAAAATCAGTTGACACACAAACAGAATTGTCTAGCCTGATATGAAAGCTCATAACTATGTGAAGAAAATACTGCTGGTAGTATATGTGTTGCTTGAATGGTTACTGAGATTTTGTGAGATGTTTATACAACATTACAAAATTCATATTTACTGCATTTATTGCAGACTACAAAACCCAGTTTATGACCTATATATCAATGAATGTAACCACAGTAAAGATTAAATTATTATCAAAATTACAGTTTCATAGTAGCAATTATCATTCTAGAGATATGAGCATTTTTTAGGACTATGAGGTGATAACTTAATATTTTAATAGGCTCAGACCAGATCCATTGGAAGTTAGAGTGTGAACTCAAAGGACCTCTTTTGGAAGGAATGATATAATTAGTTTTCCATTTTTGTGTTTTGTTCTTCCTTAAGAAAAACATTCACTATCCTTAAAGGCTGGAGTATTAAAATTTCTCAGCACCAGGTTACGTTGTCTCATAAGATATAATCTCTTTTTCATGTCTTGTGTCTATTCCTGTGTCTCCTTCCAGTGAGTTATGTCCAGAACAGTTTGAAAAGGACTTGACCATGTGCATCTAAATTACAAGAATACCTGAAAAACTGTTGATTTTCCTTGGTCTGACACAACAGCTTCTTTACTCAGAAGACATCCCAGATCACCAAACGTCTTACCTTATAACAGAAAATAAACTCACTGACCCACAGAGAAACTTCATTTTGTTCTGCTTATACTCATTATCTTATTCTTTATGGCATCACTACCCTTAGCCCCCCCACTCTGAGATCACACTACAGTAGGGAAAAGGGTAAATTCCCTGATGAAGCATTTGTATGGAGATAGCTTTACAGTGGGGATTGGGGAATTTACCCTTATCATGACCCCATCAGTTCTGATGAAGTCCTCTTTTGATTGTGTATGGTACAAAAGCGTATGTCTAAATTTGGAACACTAAACTGTTTTAAATATTTAATATGGATATTCTGATACCACTTTCTGAGTTACTTGGTCCACTTTCATCTTTTTTGTTCTTGTTTTTCCCCACTGTTGGAGTTGGTATATAGACCCTGCATGGGTGATTTAAGCCTATACATGTACACACACACAGACACACACACACACACACACACACACACACACACACACACACACACACACACACACACACACACACACACACACACACGCACACATGCGTGCAGGCGCACACACGCACATACATACACACACACACACACATGCGAGCAGGCACACACGCACACACACACACACACACACACACACACACACACACACACACACACACACACACACACATACATACAGACACACGCACAGACACAGACACACACACACACAGACACATGCGCGCGTGCACACACACACACACAAACACACACATACATATTTATATATATATTCAGAGTATAATTTTGATGATTTTTGTCCAAACAAGCTGAGCTAATGATGGAAAATAAACTACTATACTTGATACCTTTAAGAAACCGTGCTCTGCAGTGATATGCACAGATGAACCAAAGCCCTGCATTGCTGCACTACTAACAAAAGTGGAGCAGTTAAGAAAAATGAGACTTCAGTTTACTGTTAGCAAATTCTGGTTGCATACACTATTAACCGAATAAAACCAACAAAGGTGGCAGCGCACACAACACAAACACTAATAAACAAAATCAGTGTGCACCAGAAACGTCAAATCCAGGAAGGAAACCAATCTGAAATAGTAGTCGTCCAGCCAAAAATCAGAAAGAATTGGCATTTAGGAAGAATCTCCATAATACCTTACCAAGAAGTAAGCCATCTAGGGGCTGACAGAATGATCAAGGAAAACTACTGAACACAGGAAGACGGGAATGAGAAGAATGGCAGAAAGTCCTTTATTTAGGAAGTATTTCTACAGCTACTACGATGATGATGGAAGGTGGAGATAATGTTAAATCATTTTTCCCAAAGTTTGGGAAGATAGGGTTGCTTTTTACTATTAGACATCACAATTTTGTGGGCTAGCAAGTGCTTGGTTGCCATTTGTTTAAAACTCCCCCATGTAATTGTCTATCCATCCATTTGGAAGCAGTGAAAAGTTTCATTAATAGAAAGATAGTATTTAATGTACAAGTTTGATTTGCTGATAATCCTGGGGTAGGAATATGAAGTAAAGTAAACTCCCATGACAGGGTGGATTTTTCAAATCCCATCTTTTGGAGTTGAACCATAAGAGAGTTTCAAAGTTTGTATACACATTTACAGTTCCAAAAGAGATGGAGTAAGTCCGCTTTTTAGGATTCACAATAAGGACAGACAGGTGGGATGGAAGGATTAAATTTAGGTAAAACTATGGGAGTAAAATAAGTGTTATTAAAAATCATGAGTTGTGTGTACATTAGTTTTTTCAATGGGGGTACCTTAGAAGTTATTTTAACTGACTGTTTTAGTTGTTGTTCAGAGATTGTAGGGTTCATTTTAAGCCAATAATTTGAGAAGAGATTTTTTTAAACCTGCGGATAATCTCCCCCCTCTTTCTTTCAAATGTTTGAAGCATGTATTTATATACCTGAATACCTGGCTTATTTAGTTGAAAGGCACTGTTGTAAATAAGTGTAATATAGTTATTGTTATTTGGTTTTCAGTTTTGTTTCCTGTATTATTTATTAGTGTTAGTGTATATTCTGCTTTTAATGAGGTTTGTTGTTATGGTATATATATATATATATATATATATATATATATATATATATATATATATATATATATGTGTGTGTGTGTGTGTGTGTGTGTGCAAAATCCAATAAAGTTTTTGGGACAAAAAAAGAGGGAAGCAACTTTTATTAAAAACAAGTGATGAAAATCCTTCAAAAGGTAGAAATGCATATAATAAAAACTGGTTTAGCACCAAAATGTTGTTAGGCACTTTCGTCCCACCTAAGATTTCAGCAGAACCAAACACAGCAAGTAAGTGTAATGCATTTAAATAGTTAATTATTGGATTGGGTTGAGTTACATGACTAAACAATTACCTAATAATTTAGCAAAACAAAGTAAAAACTCATTAATGTGAAGTTGTTTTAAAATTCATTAAGATAACGTGAAAAATGAACTCAAACCTAAGTAGTTTTAAGCCAAAGTTAATATCAAACGTTTGTACAAAGTTTATAAAAAAATAATAATTATAATAAATAATACTGCTTAATGCTATAGTATAAAATAGTCACCTAAACAATTCCTAGAATAAAAATCATAATTTTGCTGAACAGAACTACAGGACAGAGGCAATGCTAACATCATTTAACCCTGGAAATTTTGTTGAATTCAATCTAGGTTGCCAAACTAGCTCTTGGTATGCCATGGTGGACTCCCAAGCACCACCTCTCAGGTTAAGGGGGACCTTCTCTAATATGCCAACCTCAAACTTCAAAAAACTGGGGCATATACAAGAATGTCTGTAGTGGGCATTCTTAGAATTGCCCTCCTTTATATCAAAATAATGTTCGTAAATTCTTTTTTCAAGGACCTTTTAGTCTTGCCCACATAAAAAGCAGGGCATTCGCTACATTTAGAAATGTACACCAGACCCTGGTATTACAGTTAACAGATCATAAAGTGTCATGTCAATGCCAGGGTAAATATAAACACATTGAAGACATGCACTGCATTTGATAGTTCATACTGTGGTCCTTTTAACATATTTTTTAACCTATTCAAAAATATTTTTCATATTAAGTAGCACTTTAAACACAAAGCAGAGATACTTACCAACTACCTGGTGTAGTTGTCCATTGCCCCTAAATAACAGCCATTTTTTAATGATCTGTTTCACCTGACTAAAACAGTCACTATATCAAAAGACCAAAGGTCTACAGAAATTGCCATCAAATTTATCAATCATTTTGGGTACTGAATCATGTGAATGATTAAAACCCTTACCCAACAAGGTTTGTATTTTGTGCCCCAGTTGTCACAAGCCTCTTGAAACACATGCTGAATAAATGTTATCAGATACCCTCTTTCTAAAAACATACCCTTTAAAATTTGTTTATATCATTCAAAAACCCTACTCTCACCCCACGTAACTCCCTTAGCATTACAGCATATTTTCTCCCTCTCCCTCCCTCTCTCTTCTCCCACCTCTCACTACTCTACTGTTCTGTCTACCGCCTGCTTTTCTCTCTACTTCTTCTAACTTTTCCCTCTTTGCTCACTTCTTCCTTCCCCCTTACCCTACTATAAGTCTCATAGGATACCTATGTGAAGCCCTTTTGCCTTTACTGTTATAGTTCTATAGTATGAACAAATATATATGTGTAAATATTTACTAATGGTTTTCCTAAGTTCTCTTTTTAATTACTTTTTTACTAAACTGTATTTTTAATACTATGTTTCTGCACCTATATTATTTATTTTCTGTTGATTACCAGGTAAGTCTACTGGGCCAGCATGACCCATTTTCAGTGGAGGCCCGGGGAGCAAAGCTCCAAGACTGCATTATACAAATTCAGTTACAATAAATGCAAGAGTATGCAAGATAACATTGTTTACAGCAGTTACAATTTATCATTTTCAACAAGTGTAGTTAAAATTCATTGAGAGAGAAGTAATGGGTTTTACAGTTTCATTAGAGCAAGGGCACTTAAGTGTTGGGTGTGAAAGACAGTTGCAAATAGTGAGGAATTTTGGATATGCTTGCTTTACATACACAAATTTGAAGTAGGGAACTATTCACAATATTTACATTATTTACAAATTTGAGTCATGTGAGCATAACTCTAGAAATTGTAAAGTGGCTTTAGTGAGTGAGAAGCTAAATGAGTTACAGAGAGCTTGTATAAGCTCGTAGGTATATGACTATGGGAGATTGCAGAGAGCTTATGTACCAGAGGAAGGGACCTTTAGGATATAGACTTAGCAAGGATTAAGTAGGGTGGAGGCAGGTGCATTTCCATTTGGTGGACAAGTGTTTGAAGAGTTGGCTTTTGAAGTTTACAGAGTTAGGTGTAGTTCTTAGAAAGGAAGGAAGGGAATTCCATTTTTTGCCTAGAGCATAGGAGAGTAGCAGTTGGCCAGCAGGATGTTTAGGTTTGTGGATAACAATTAGATTCTGGTGCTCAGATCTGAGGGTTCTGTTAGGAATATAGGGGAGAAGGATATTAGTCAGAACAGGACATTTTGTAGGTTGAAATACAAGTCTATGTGCCATGGAGAGTTGGAGGTAGTCAAGGTGGTTTGGAAGTTCAAGCCAGTTCAAGGATTGAAGGGTTAGGCAGTGGTAGATGGAATTTTTGGAATTAGTAGCAAATTTAGAGATTTTGTTGTAACAATTTTCTAGTTTGGAGGTAGTAGAGGAGGACAGGTTAGTTAGGAGAGGAGCACCGTATAGTAAGGAAGGAAGGAGATAGGTAGAGGCCAGAGTATGCCTAGTGGAAATGGAGAGAAAGTGATTATTCCTATACAACATACCTACCTTTTGGTGTTTTTTTTTAATATTTTGTTGTATATGAGATCTGTCTGATAGATAACTGGAGAACCAGGATAAAGTTTTTGGAGAGAGGTGAAGATTTGAGAGATGACAGAGTAAGTGATTATGGGAGATAATGTCAAATGCCTTAGACAGATCTAGTAAAACAGTAGAAACTAGGTGTCCTGAATCTCGGGCATGATTGACAGTTTTAAGGAAAGAGACAAGAGCAGTTATAGTGCTGTGGTCTGGGCGGAAACCATGCTGTGTGTATGTGAGCAGATTGTTTTGGGTCAGAAATGGCATAAGTTGGTTGTGGATACACTTTTCACGTATTTTGGAGATTGGAGAGAGAAAAGCAATAGGCAGAAGTTAGAGACACTGGTATTTTTGCCTCCCTTGTGGACAGGGAGGATATAGGCTGAGTGCCAGAGTTTGGGAACATAAGATTCATTTATGGATCTGTTTATAATGATGCTGATTGGGAGAGCAATACCATCTGCAGCATATTGTAGGTAGGAGGAGGGAATATTGTCAGGAGCATTGGAGCATGGCTTAAGTTTGGATAGGAGTTATTTTATAGAGTTAGTGGAGACAGGTTTGAGCTTGAACAGAAGTGGAGAATTATTAGGTGAGTTTGAGGGGGGGGGGGTGTGAAGTTAGGAAAAGGTTTGGTAAGGTCAGAAATGGTTTCTATGAAAAAAGAGCTGAATTCAGAGCCTAGTTCCAGGTCAGATTTTCTAAGGTCGGGACAAGGATTATTCTTTGTGCCTGATGGAGAAGTGACTTTATTGATTTCCAGAATTGCTTTGGGTTTTTATTATTGTTGGACTGAATCTTGATATAGTAGGATTTTTTGTCATTGGTGATTAGCTGTTTAGTAAGGTTACGGAGCTGTATATATTGATGTAGGGTAGTGGGCAGTTTATTTTTTGGCGGAGCTTCCAAAGTTTGTCCCTTTGGTGCATAACTTGTTTTGTCTGTTTAGATAGCCATGGGGCTGAGTTAGTTTTTATTCTTTTATATCTTAGGGGGGCTAGGGAGTTTAGTGTGTCAAGGAAGATGGAGTTGAAGTAGTCTAAGGCTTTGTCAAGGGGAAGGGTATTTAGGATTTGCCAGTTCATTTGTTTAAATATATTAGAGAAAGTGGTAGGGCTAATGCTGGTGAGGTTGTGCGTGTGAATGAATTGATGCTGGTATAGGGAAGAGCTAGTAGAGTGATGAATGAAGGCTGGGAGGTGGTCACTGATGGTATCAGGAATTGTACCAGAGTAGGTTATTTTGTTAGGATTAGAGACTAGGATCCGATCTAGAATGGTTCCAGGGGGGTTTGTTTTGTTTGGTTGTGTGATAGAGTGGATTATTTGAGTAAAGTTATAGAGATTGATGGATAGGGAAGGACAGGTGCTATTGACTTTATTCCAATCAATATTTACATTTCCTAAGATGTAAGTTTCATAATTAATTTTAGTGGATGCCCATAGGAGAATCTCCTCAAGAGTAGAGATGTTGTTGCCAGGTGGGATATAGAGGGCAATGAAGCAAATATTTTTGTGCTTATTTAATTTTAGTAGTCCGGCAGTTAGTTCCGTATTTTGGAACTGAGGGATTGGAATTTGGAGGGGAATTATGGCAAGGAGGTTAGAGTAGACTAACGCAGTGCCACCACCTTTTTTTAGTCAGTCATTTCTGAGAGTATGAAATCCTGGGGGCAGGATCTCTGTGTCAGAGATGAAGGGTTTAAGCCAGGTTTCGGATATGGCTAGGATGTCTGGTTGGTTGTGGCTTAGTCAACTTTGGAATTGGTGAGCTTTGTTACTAAGACTTTGAGCATTGATAGTAAAGATCTTTAGGGTATTAAGGTAGGAGGAGGGAGTTATAGGGTTGGTGTTGTTAATACAGTGAGTGGGATAAGGGTTAGGATGGATATCACCAGCTAGGACTAAATTGTTAAAGGAAATATCCTTTAGCCATTCTGGTTTGCTGACTGAGTGTTTTAGATGATTTACGATTAGATTGGGTGATTATAACTTAGCTTTGCAAGGGAAGGGAAGATTTTAGGGTGGAATAGGTGCAGCAGGTTGGGCTGAATGAGAAAGGGGGAAATAGAGGGGAAATGAGAGTAGTAATGAGGATGGAGGTGGGTTTGTATGGAGGTTGCTTTTGTTGTTAGTATTGGACAAGTGTAGTAGGAATATGAGCTAACATAGTATAAGAGAATTAGGAACAGAAAAGGGAGACAATGAATGTGGAGGGTGTGGAGATTTAAGGCAACCATGTCAGAGTGGAGAGAGAGAGAGAGGTAAGTATGAACTGAAGGGGAGTGAAAGGCTAAGACCAAGAGAGGGTTATATTAATTGATGGTGGTTTCCTGGCAATTAAGGAAGAGTGGAGGAGATTGTGGGTATTTGGGTGGAGAGCAAATGGGAGAAGTTAGGTGGGAGGGCTGTAAGTAGGAGGAGTGATAAGTGGAGTTGGTATTATGTATTTAGGCTGAGGGGAGAGGGGTAAGATAAGAATAAAGGTGAGTACTGGGGTGGGTGAGATTTGGAGGTAGGGTAGGGGAGTGAATTGAGCCTGCAGGGTGAAGCTTAAAGTAGGTCAGTTGGAACGTCTGAGTAATAAAGTATACCTGAATTTATGCCAAAATCATGCCCTTGCTTCAGCTGTTTGGAGGACAAAGTTACTGTTATAGAAGGCAGTTGTCTGGGTCTAGTACTTTGGTGGAAGAATAAATTGTAGAATGTCCAGCTTCTGCCTTGTACCTTTCTTTCTGTATAGGTATTTTTCTTGTGTATTTTATGAGGAGAGACTACTCAGTTATAATGCTTGAGATGAAGGAATTTGGAATTGGCTTAACAAGTGGGATTTGACCCTGCTGCTATGTTTGGCAAGTAGTAAAAAGTAATTATTTCCTATGTTCTACTTTCATCTAATGGTAAGGGTGGGGAATTGCAGGCAGTTAAGTTAAACTATTGAAATGTAGGGAAAATCGGGAGACGGCCTCGGGGTAGGTCCGTGGGTGTGCTGACCCTTTACAATAAGACTTCAGTAGAATTACACGCAATACTTATAAAATATGTTGCAGAAACTGCAGGCTTTCACTTAGACTGAGAATTGAAGGAAGGTGCACGTCTAGGTAGACCAAGTCAGGGACTTCTGTTAGGATATTCTGTGGATTGCTAAATTGCTGGTGGGGAACAGCCTGAGTATCCGCACAACGCTTTCAGGCTGGAAAACGAAAAAGGGGAGAATAGGTTAAGAATGTTCGGAAAGGTCTTAGCAGAATGGAGAGGAGGCTGGGGGGGGGGGGGTTGAGTGGCAGGTAAGGAACTGAGTGAGGGTGTGGGAGGCAGTATAGTTCTTTCACAGTGATTCCAAAAATTAAACTCTACAATTCCTTATCTGTTTACTAACTACAACAGGATAGTCACAATGCAAATTCCCTTCTAAAGCCTTTGCTGTTATTAAACATTCATTTAGGAGAAAAAACAGACCAGTACAGTAAAAATCAGCATTGCAGTGGTACTGGCATTTACAGAACAGTGATGCTAAATGAGCAGTGATTAGATGTTTCTCTTCTGCTGCTGTTACGCTATGTAGGACAAGAAATTTAGTCTTATAATTATGCACAGTGTTCTGTGCTTAGTCGTCTGTACAGTAAGAAATAGCTGTAATGTCTCTCTTAAAGGTCTGCATTAACTTTCAAAAGAAAGAACATTCACTTTTTAAAATCAGCAAATTAGTATTGCCATAATTCCGGCATTTGCAGTACAGTAGCGCTGTTAGTTAAGGCTCGGTTGTATCTTCCCAACCCTGTTATACTTTTCAGGGCTAAATAGAGCAGTCTTTGTAATTAACTAGCTACTTTACATTGAATGCAATAGCTATAATGTCTGACTAAAGGTCTGCGTTAGTGTTCAACAGTTGGAACATTCATTTTAAAAACTGCAGATCAGCGTTGCCATAATTACTGCATTTACAGACCAGCAGTAGCGCTGTTAGTTCAGGCTCTGTTATATCTTCCCAACCACTTTTATACATTTCCAGGGCTAAATAAAGCGGCCATTGTGAGTTAACTAGCTATTCAATGTTGAATAGATATAGCTATATTGTCCTACTAAAGGTCTGCGTCGGCATTCTACAGGGGAACATTCATACTAAAAGCGTTAAATCAGCGTTTGCATTTGCAGAGCAGTAGCACTGTTAATGCAGGTTCTGTTGTATCTTCCCAGCCACTTTTATGCTTTTCCAGGGCTAAGTAGAGCAGTGTTTGAAATTAGCTAGCTACTTTATGTAATTAGGTCTGCATTAGCACTCTGCATTATGTTAAACTAGACTAGACTAAGTTATTTCGATTGAATATTTTTAAACCAGTCATTGAAGTGGCTGGCTACTTTATGTATCTATATTTACATTAGAACTCTAGTTTAAGATATTCGCTGTTGAATTGGCAGCTGGCGAGCCTATGAATCTGGCATTCTTTACAATACAGTACGCTGGTAAAGTGGGTTTGGCTGCTTAATCCCTACAGCTCGTAATCAATTACAGGGCGAATTAATGCAGTCATATTTATTAACTGGCTACTGTATACTTCTAGCTTACTCTACTTTAAGAAAAATGCACATTACCCTGGCAAATTGCATTATAGTGACAAAAACAGGAAAAAAACAGTTACTACCTGTATATTTAAGGTGAATGTTGTAGCATTTAGCTATGTTACAGCGATTGATACACTGTTAGTAAAAGCTGCAGTCAAGATAGAGATGCGTGTGAGCCTAGACCTTATTTAGTAATGCATGTACAAGCCAGCAACATAGCAGAGTGAGTTTCTTTAAAAGTAACTGCACACTTGCTTAATGTAGCTAGTAATTCACTCAGCAATGCTGAAATAAATTACAATAAAGTATAAAATAAGGCACTTACAGACATCACACTACATGGAATGACCGAGGGACGTCGTGGTTGGGGGGATACAATTTAAAAATGGTGCCACGATTATTAGCCTATATTTACAGGGTTTGGTTTGGGAGGAAAGGAGGGGGAGGGGATGAGCACGTGTTTCAGGGGCAGGGGAGGAGGGGGAGAATGAGGCAGATCTTGATTGTTAACAAGAAATTAGTTTGTAAGGCAGGGAAGGCGCCACTGAGTGGAGTGGCTAGCAAGCAAGCAATAACAAATCAGTTATACAGTGAGGTTTTACATTTAGGAAGCTTAAAGTAGGTAAGCTGGAATGTCTGAGTTATAAAGTGTACCTGAATTTATGCCAAAATCCTGCCTTTGCTTCAGCTGTTTGGAGGACAAAGTTACTGTTATAGAAGGCAGTTGTCTGGGTCTAGTACTTTGGTGAAAACATGAATTGTAGAAAGTCCAGCTTCTGCCTTGTACCTTTCTTTCTATATAGGTATTTTTCTTGTGTATTTTATGAAGAGAGACTACTCAGTTATAATGCTTGAGATGAAGGAATTTGGAATTGGCTTAACAAGTGGGATTTGACCCTGCTGCTATGTTTGGCATGTAGTTAAAAGTAATTATTTCCTATGGTCTACTGCCATCTATTGGTAAAGTTGGGGAATCGCAGGTAGCTTAGTTAAACTATCGAAATGTAGGGAAAATTTATAGGAAAACAGTGAGACAGACGCCAGGGTAGGTCCATGGGTGTGCTGACCCTTTACAATACGACTTCACAAGAGTTACACACAATACTTATAAAATATGTTACAGAAACTGCAGGCTTTCACCTACTCATACTTATAAAATATGTTACAGAAACTGCAGGCTTTCACCTACACTGAGGATTGAAGGAAGGTGACACGTGTGGGTAGGCCAAGTCAGGGACTTCTGTTAAGATATTCTGTGGATTGCTAAATTGCTGGTGGGTGAACAGCCCGAGTATCCGCACAAGACTTTCAGGACTGAGGATTGAAGGAAGGCGACACGTCTGGGTAGACCAAGTCAGGGACTTCTGTTATGATATTCTGTGCATTGCTAAATTGCTGGTGGGGGAACAGCCTGAGTATCCGCATAAGGCTTTCAGGCTACACTGAGGACTGAAGGAAGGCGACACGTCTGGTAGACTAAGTCAGGGACTTCTGTTAGGATATTCTTTGGATTGCTAAATTGCTGGTGGGGGAACATCCCAAGTATCCGCACAAGGCTTTCAGGACTGTGGATTGAAGGAAGGCAACACGTCTGGGTAGACCAAGTCAGGACTTCTGTTAGGATATTCTGTGGATTGCTAAATTGCTGGTGGGGGAACAGCCCAAGTATCCGCACAAGGCTTTCAGGGGACAGCACACCACGCGGAATAACCAAGGGACGTTGTGGTTGGGGGGATTCAATTAAAAAAAAAAAAAACATTTTACTGTATTACTGTATTACTATATTGCTAATAATTTGTTTATATTGTACAATTTCTTTATGGAGCTTTTCTCCTCTGGACTGCATTGAAAATGGGCTTGTCATGGCCCAATGGACCATCCTGGTAAGCAAATTGCAAATAAATAAATAAAAAATAAAGACTTCTTTGTCAGAAACCATTCTTGACAGTCAAACAAACTGTCCTTTAATTACATATTTTTTGTATGCAATTGGGTGAAAACTATTAAATATATATGATGGACCCAAAAGTGTTACTGATAAAAGAAATCCTGGTATCCAGATAATTAATATGGTCCCCACTATATTGAAATGTAAACCTCAAGAAACTGGTTGAACTATTCAACTATTCAGTAAAATCATGGATTGTTTCATGATCACCTTCCCATAGGATAGAAATATTGTCCAAAAATCTTAAAGAAAGTTTAGGGTGACTGAAGAAGTCTGAGTTAAAAACATATTTTTTCCTTTCAGAATAATATGACTAAATTGGCAAATATGGGGACACATGCTGCTCCCATAGCTACCCACTAACCTGTTTATAAATTTCCTCCTCAAAATATATAAAACTGTTCCCAAGAATAATGTCTATACAATTAATTAAAATTCTGATATCAGGAGAGGACAAATACAATCCAAAAATTGCTGCACCAAACAATTCCATTCCTTCTGCTTGAGGAATACAAGTAAATAAGTCAACTATGTCAATTGTAAGAAAACCTATCTTAGAAACAACAAAATCATTTTGTAACCTTCCACGAAATCTCAAAAATCTTTTAAACTGTGTTTAATAGTGCTTGAACAGGGTTTTAAAATTTTATCCACGTACACTGCAAAAGGGTAGGTAAAAGAACCCTGGGCTGTGAATATAGATCTCAAAGATACTTTTAAAACACATTTGTGGACCTTGGGGATTCTGAAAATAATGGAATCACTGGGTGAGTGTTGTACAAAAACTGATGAAGGGCAGCTTCAGTAGAGTCTTAAGAAAGGCTATCAGCAAGGAGCAAATGAATGTTCCTGCAAACTAGGTTAAATTCATTCCTATATCTCACAAAATTCTGTAAAATAAGGAACATTTGTGAAATATAATCAATATGATCAAACAAAACCATACCACTGCCTCTATCAGGCTTCATAATTCTAATATTTATGTTCCCTTTCAAATTATTAAGTAGTAAAACTGACTTATATTGGGTTTTATGGTTTGATGTCTTCACAAGTGATGATATATGCAATTTCCATCACCTGATGTTGGAGAAAGGTCCAACTCTGGTAATGATGGCAGTGAACAGCTGACACAGTCAAGTAGTACAGTATCAGTACTAGGGACAGGGGTGTGCAGACCAGGTCCCCTACACAGACTATGGACACAGCATCAGTGCATATGGACATCATCTAAGATACACAATACACGAGAAGGATAGGCTGGTGTGAACACACATGCATACACAGTCAAGGCAGTGAGTCAGCCCCAATGACTGGGCCATTGATATCAGCCATAGGTTCCATAGGGTGTAGAGATGATCACATAGAAAGCATGACTACTACTCTCTCCAAGAATTAGCTGTGTCAATGGAAGCACTGTTGTGTATGTGCAGGGTCATCATGTAGGCACAGGCTAGCAACACCTCAACTTTTAGAGAAACGATACAGGTACTGCAGTGTGTGCATGGTGATCTAATGGGTGACATTGCTGATTGGATTGATTACCTGTAGGAACATGGAATATCCTCACATTCTCCCATGCTGTATGCCAGGTGAGGTGAGACAATCCTCTCTTACTGCACTAAGGGTAGCCATCATGCACAGGGTAGGACAAGGTCACTGTCATGCAGTGCTAGTACTTTTATAGCGACATCAAGGGTTGAGGTGCATACAGTCAGGAGAGGTTGCCCCCTCAACCATGGTACTTGTAACAGCACCATATTTGGCAATGGATGTTGCTCATTGTTATGCAGTCGTCTGTGTAATACTGTGTTACCACCCATGAAACTTGTGGAAGAGGCAGCTCCCATGAGCAGGGGAGTGTACAGGATGCCCACAAATCTTCCATGCATGCCTGAGATCTGTCCATTAGACTGAACTGCACTGCAGCATCTACTGCTCAGTCTATGTCCCAGCAAAAGCACACTCACACCAGTGCAACCTCAGTGCCGTACACACATTGACAGTCAATGACAGTGGTCCCTCACAAGGCAATTTGCAACAATCCCTCGAGACACACACAGAACACTCAAAAATTACAATTTGTGCAGCAATACTACATTTTCTTGTTTAAAACAATGCACATTTGTGTTCCCTCACCCATCTGTGCAAATGATGGTAACTGTGCCTACCCTTTGTATAAATATAAAAAACACTATATAGCGAAAACACAGAACAGTGATTTTTTTCTCAGGAAAAAAAAATCACTGGGCCATTTTCAGGACTTTGCCATTTCCTCCACTGTGGTGCAATCTCAGAGTTGGTATATTTAAGTAGGGCGTATGGGGACATGAAAGATGGAGCAGCAGGTGAAATGAATCCCAGTGTGTTAAACACCACCTGGCAGTCACTGTAGAGACATCCTTTACAGTTCACATACCTACTTCTCAGCTCACCATGTAGGGCCTTTATTTCAATGCAGGTGCAGTTTATGGCCCCAGCACCACAAGGAATTGGATTACAACACAGAAATTCCACGTGGTGTTGACTCCATCTTCTGTGGTATATGGGAACTACATATGTTACACCACATACTGCAGCATGGCATTGAGAAACGGGTGGAGTATTCTTGAGGCAGATGCCTGGGATACCCCCACTGTGCCCCAAACTGGTCACTGAAAAATCCTTGTAGCAAATATATGTAAAACTACGCATACCTTATTATCAAATGGGACAGGTAACCCAAAACATCTAAGAGACTGCAGATAAGGATGACATGTCTTCCAGCTTCTGTACGGTGTCCCTACCCATACAATACTGGTCTAAAATGTCATTTGTGGAAAGGCCATGAAATTTAAACATAGGGAATAACATGTTGTCTCCAAGAGTGACAATGCATACTACCATGGCTAGTAGAATCAGTAACAGCCAGTTGGATATAGACATTCACTAAAGTCTGGTGACCCCTAACATGCATCTGCTATTCCACTACATGTATACCAGGATTTCACCACATTGACTGAATGCATATCATATCACACTCTTTATACATTTCTGAAGTGCTTTGCCATCTTGTTTTACATGATTTGCATATACCTTTCCTCCATTTTGATTATGGGTACCCAATGCCATCTCATTATACTGTCATATACTTAGAGAAGCTCTGCCACTCATTCTCCACTGCTCACACTCAACTTGCCTCTGAATTGCACACACCCTGTACATGACTGTTTGCCACAGCCAATCACCTAACATAATGCAGCAAATGTTTTTGAACCACGGGATAAACTTGAGATGTAGAGTATGTTAGTCAATAGTACTGATGAGAGAACAGCTGTTGTAGAGTATAACACAGAGACATTGTGTCTGCAGGCCACACACACACATAATCCTCATACAAAATTACTTAACCAATGAACAGAATGTTATTTCTTTAATTAGTGCATCAAAATGTTTGATATTTACATCTGTACATATACACAGTGAGACAATGATTCTGGCACTTTCTTACAGAGTCTGCTATGAGCATGATCTTGGAAAAGGATGCCAGACATTTGAGCCTGTATGTTTAATACAATCATTCATATTTCTATTGTCAAATGGGACTTAAGCTATAATCTGAAAAATATGAGCTTACTGACAGTTTGTTGTTCATTAAGTATTGTACTCTAAGTATATCAAACAAATTATCCCGCAAGCAAATGTGTCTCCGATAAATAAAACAGCAAGTAAAGCTATAAAACTATATTCGGAAGCATGACTCACAGCAAGCATATACTAAAGACTTTTATTACTTTTAAAATCAGTAAGCGTTTTCACCATCACAACGTTGGGTTCTTCAGACCATTATGCTCCTATTATGACACCTTTCAATTGCTTGAATATTTATTACTGAACACAGAAAATGTGTTTGTCAAACAAGTTCCAAAAGTCTACATAGTACGTGTATGTCATTCAAAAAATATATATTTCTGCCTGCCAAAACATGTCTATTTCAAGATCTTCTTGTGGAATGCATGAATACGTCACAATATCCACAATAACGAGCATCATTTCCATATCTAACATACTAGTAACCAAACTCTTCAGTCTTTCTAGACTTTCTTAATTTGTTGTCCACACAGGGATATGGATTCAGTCTTAAAACCACAGCTAACACTATAGGATGAAAAGGGAGATTATCTCCAATTTTATGACTTGTATGAATTCAAAATAGGATACCAGTTCTTGGATGACTAATTTCAAAAAAGAATATTTGTTAGCTTTGATAACATCATTATACAGAAACCTGAGAAAAGCTGAAGCAATCTTTTTATGAGATTATGAAATTATATGAAGTACTACTTCCTGGTGACTGGAACTACCTGAAAGGAAAGTAATATTTTTTTAGTTGTAAATAACACTGTGCATTATAACAATCCACAGCCTTTGTCATCTTTTTTATAATGTACAAATGTGTTATGTTGTAACTCTTTCAAAAGTTCACATTCTTGTTTGGTACTATCATAAAAACACAGTTTTGGAGATATACTGCTTGCTAACTTGGCCACTCTGTGGGAACCTTGATATCAAGAGGGAAAGTCAGCTGATAGTAAATTATTAGAGTTGATGAAGGTCAAAAGATGGGCCTTAATGGAAACACTCAGCTGGTGGTCTGACCACCTGCCAACTGAAGCCTCACAGTGCTGAGTTTGCTCCACAACAGTCAGTAGAAGTTAACCTCACTGAAGGAATCTCTGGTACTGGGAGTAATTATTGGAAAATTGAGCAATTATTACTTGGCAGTCTTTCATAATGACAGATTAATTCTTGAAATGCATAAAATAAAATTATATGAAAGTAACTGGGAGGATTATCATCTATAGATTAGCTAGAGTTTCTCTAAGTTTGCAGAAGATTGCAGACTAGGTGAAGTCACTGAATCTTCTAAAGACACAGGCACCCTTCAAGAGGTCCTGATGCTGACCACTGAGCTTATAAAAGGAATGCTATAAAAATGGAAATAGATTATTTTATAATATCTAATAGTTTGAAAGTTGTACAAGAAGGAATAAAAGTAACAGTTTTTACAGATCACTTAGCAATCTGGGTACAAGTTTAAGGAAAGAAAAGATGTATAACAGTAGGCAAAGGTACTAAAAGATTAAATGAAAAAGAACTAAATGAGGAAGATAGAAAAGAGATTAAGCAATTATGGAAAGATTATGTGGAACTTTTTATGAAGACTGAAACTTATCCACCAGGTCACCCAACGAATATATAAAAAGTGCTTTTTTTTGGAATTTTAAGACATAAGGAGAATGAAAGAAAAACAAAAGTACAAGCAGTTGAGTCAGGAAGTAATTAGGATAGTGTTAAGAGATAAGTTAGATTTTTATGAAAAAAGAGAAGTAGATATAGGAAATGAACTAGGAGAAAAAATGTTATTTAAAAAGGCACTTTTTACAAGTAAAAAGATGAGATTGCACTATATTTAAATAAGATAAAGAGAACATGAGACTAATAAGAAAATTAAAGGATGAGAAAGGACATAGAGTGATTACACAGAAAAAGATAGTTAAGGTAATAAGAAATATATAGAAAATACATTTGAAGGAATGACATAAAAGAGAGACAAAATGGAAAGTTAAAATTTTAATAAAGAAAATAACAAAAACTTAGAAGAAAATATGTGTAAAAGAATTCAACAATACCTTAAAAGAAGCAAATATGGAAAAAGCTACCAGATTGGATGGGATCAAATATCATATGTAAAATAACATGGACGAATAGCAAAAAGTGTGTTTTGGGCAAGTACTAAATGAATGGTTAGAAAAAGGAGTGGTAGAAAAAGAAATGTGTATTGGGGTGATGACATTTACATCGAAGAAAGATGAAACATAAGATGAGAAATTGGAAACTGATAGTATTGAACAATACAGATTATAAAATATTTATGTAAATAATAGGGAAAAGGTTAGGAAATAACATAGATAAATTGTTTGAAGATATGATTTTTTGCAAAGAAATGGAAAGGAAGCCAAGATTTATTAAGAATAATGAAAGAAGTGATGATAATATAAATAAGAAGGTTGAAGCTAAAGTTATGGCTGGAGATTTCAGTAACACATTTGATACAATACAATATGAGTGTTCATGGGATATATTGAAAGAATATAATACAAGTGATAAAATAATAAAATATTTTTTCAGTGTATTAAAATAATAATATGAGAATAATATTAAATAGATGGTTAAGTAAAGACATAAAAATAAAATGTGGGATAAGGCAAGGATATCCAGCAAGTAGCATTTTATTTGCATTACTTATGAATGTTGTTGTCAATAAGATGAATAGAGTGATAAGAATAGAAGGATACATGATGAGAGAAGGAGTCAGATTATTAGTTATTTTTACCTATGAAGATGATATAGGTTTAATTATTAAGAATAAACAATATATGGACAAGGGGATTAAGCAATTTAAATCAGCTTCTAAAAGTAGTTGGTTTATCTATAAAGATAAGAGTAAATGGATTGTAATAGCAGATAGCATAGAAGGCATTCAGTTAAATGAAGATGTTATATATATTTTGGGGACAAAGTTTGGAACTAGTATGCATAGAGAGAAATAATGGGAGAAAATTATACAAAAATAAGAAATATATGTTTGTTTTGTAAGACATATAAGCTGGTGTACAAGAAAAAAGTATATTTAATAAATTCAATCCTTTTGTGGAAAAAATGCATATTTAGCTAGTGTATATATGATTCTGATTAAAGTATGAGAAAGAATTAATGTTTATTGTATTTTCATTTATATGAGGATCAAGGTTAAATCTGGTTAGAAGGGGACGGGTGTCTGTCAAAGAAGAGAAAGGGGAATTAATTAATTTGATTGTTCATGCAATATCTCTGAATCTTTATAAAGTTTGATAGGACTGTAAAATGAGAGTAGAGAGGTAATAAGTGTAATAATGAAAGACAATATAAGGACATTTGGGAAAAGATAGGCAGAAGGAAAAATGGAAAGTGTATTTAAACAAAGAAATGAAAGAATATCAAAGTAAAATGTTCTTGTGGAAAATGAATATAAAGACTGTAGAAAAAATAGAAAAGAATGGCATTTGAATATAATGACTAAACATAATTATATTTATCTGTGGAGACATTTAGAATATGTAAAAAGAAGAGCAATAAATATAAGATTTGGATGGTGTAGGAAAATTTATAAATGTAAAAAAATTAGGGGAGAGAGAAAGTGTGCATGCAAGTAGAGAGGTCACGAGAAAGGATTGGCACTAATCATTTTTTTTTTTTGAATTTTTTAACCAGTGGAAAATTTGATTCTGAAGACCAGGGGTTATTTATACATAGACCCAGGAAAATATACAATTGGGGAAAGAGTAAAAATAAGAAAATGAAAATTTAAAAATAATTTCCCTAAACTTAAAAAAAGGAAAATCACAGATTTTAGAGTACTTTCAGTAAATGTGAATATTTTTAAGAAGGATAGGGATACTGTTAGAGGAGATATGATTCTCGATAAGTGAAGAAAGACTGCAAATAGACAAACTATGGGGTGGAAATATAATATGTAACTTAGGGAGTGGAAGTTGTTCTGGTGTGGTTATGAAATGAAACAATGAAAATAACAGATGTAAGACTGGTAATGATGGGAAGATTAACTGTTGTGGATGTGAGGTGCAGAGAACATGTTTATAGAATACAAAATATATAGGTAGGAAAGAAAGAATGACTCTTTTTCTCCAAATATTAAACTAAGTGCTGGTTAATATGAAAAGTTTAGCTATGGGACTTTAACTGTAATTTAAGGGAAAGATGTAAAAATGCAGGAAGTGATAAATGTGGTAAATTAGCTGTATGGAACAAAAGTCAATGGACTTATAGAAGTGGGGCGTTTGGATCTGAAATTGATTATTTTGTATTACCAGAAGGCCTGGGGGTAGTAGATAGGGACACAGTTGTGATGAGTTTCTCAAATCATTTAGAAGTATGGATGGAAGTGATGGAAGAAAGGATGTATATTAAAATAGGAAAGGGAATAAAAATAATAAGTGAGAAATTATGAACTGAAATTGGAGAGTGTGAAGTATTGCAGTTAACAAATGATCATATAACCACAAAGGACTTTATAGTAACTGGTCTGAATGGTAAACTGAATTTAAAAAGAGGTTTAAAAACATTTTCTCAATGTCAGGATGATACAAGAAAGGAAGAGAAAAAAATGAAGTATTGGAAAATTGATTGAAATGCATTAGGGGATTTAAAGAATAATACAAGAGAGCATTATGATATGTTAAAAGAAATCAAGAAAAAAATAAGGCATTACTGTTTAGGCAGATATATTATTTACAAGGGAGAAAGGAAGTGGTATCTGCATTTCTGGGTAAAATAGTGAAGGAGGATATTATTATAATGAGGGAAATGAAAAATGCAAAAGGAGAGGTAAAAAAAACACAAGCTCAAATGATGGCTATTGCAGAATATCATGTGGAAAATATGTATAAAGAGTAAAAAGATGGAAAATAAGAGAAGATGGGAAGTAAAGATATTACATTTAGTGAATCAGATGAAGTACACAGAAACATAAATGTTGACTCAATATCAGGCTCAGATGGTATAGGGTAAGGAATGTACACAAAATTGATGGCTTGGCAAAGAGAATATTTTACATATGTACTCTATGAATAATTGAAGATAGGGTCTGCTTATGAAAGAGTTATGTAGTGGCAATATTATATTTTATATTGAAAAAGGATAAGAATGAAATAAAAATAGGGACCTTTCATAATAAATAACACAGATTATAAAATTGTTATGAGAATATAACAGAGGAGAATGGGAGGAAAATGGATGGATATTATGGAAGAAAGCATATATTTTATAAAAGAGAATGGATATCAGGAATTGTTATTGGCTGTGAGAGAAATTGATGATTTGAAAGTTATGGTAGGTGCTATTAGCAAGCCAACAGATACTTTAGGACATGATGCTATGTTAGATGTCATGGGGAAGTATGGCATAGGTAACATAATTGGGAGAGTGTGTATGTCAGTATATCAAAATAATACAGTGAGAATGTTAGAGAATGTGTGAATGAGTAAAGAAACATGCATGATGTATGGGATATGACAAGGTTGTCCCTTGAGTGGGATATGACAAGGTTGTCCCTTGAGTGGAATATTGATTGCATTGGTAATAAATGTGATAATGACTGAAACAGCTTAGAAAAATGAAAGATGCTAGGTATGCAATGCAAAAGGAGATAATGATTCAAGTGATTTTGACATATGCAGATGATATAGTTGCAGTTACTAAGAACAAAATATGGAAAAGGGAACTGCTGTTTTTTTTTTCTGAAAAGATGTTTAAAGGAATTGGGATTTACCTTGAATAAAGATAAAAATAATGGTTTGGGTGATGTGGTGTACATTGGGGTGGGGGGTTATTTTTCAATGAATGAAGTACCTTTGCTAGGAAGAAATAGTTTGAAAAAAATATGTAATTGTGATGCAATGGGAGAATTTGATAGCAGAAATGACAGAAACATGCTTCTATGGAGCACATAAGGTTCATAGGTTCATAGGTTCATACTAGGCTATCTGCCCCAGGGCATTTATAAGCCTAGCCAGAATGTGTTTGGCTTTTGCCACCCATTTTAAATTTATTTTGCTATGCCCTTTTTCGAGGTTAGTATACTGTGCCTGTCTAACAGTGACACAGAAGTGATACCCGGGGTAAACCTACGATCTCCCATCCACTCATCAAGATTCCTCTTGAAGAGAGTCAATGAGGGACTCTGCCTAACCTGGACTGGGATTTTATTCCAGAGTGAAGGGAGCCTCTGTGTTATGAATCTGTCCCTCCAGCATGTCCTATTTATTTCAGTGCTGAGGTTCAAGTCTCTCGAGCGTGTAGCTCGATGGGATTTGGATTTTCTGAGGTGCAGCATGTCCATTAATTCCGGGTTGGACATGGCTTTATACGTCAGGCACAGATCACCTCTGAACAGGTGGTATGCCACTGAGTAGAGCTGGAGTTTCTTTAACCAGGCAGCATATGGCATCTGTTTGAGCCCTTTGATCCTCTTGGTGAGGTACTTTTGGGGTCTTTCCAGTTGCTGCAGGTGTCTGGTAAGGTACATCCCAAAAGGGGCATTGTACTCAATTATGGGCCTGATGAGGGATGAGTAAAGAGGCACGATGATGTCCCCTGATCTAGATGTGAATCCCTTCATGATTAGGTGGGCTATATAAAATGTTTTTCTAACCACTTTGGTCACGTGGTTGTCAAATGAGAGATTGCTATCAACTTGGGTCCCCAGGTCCCTAATTACTTCTTCTGTACTTAATGGATTACCACCTATGTGGTAATTTGTGGGCACTTTGTTTTTGCCAAAGGGGATGACTATACACTTTTTGGCATTTAGCTCGAGGCCATGGCTCTGGCACCAGTTGTCTGTTTCTATGAGGCCCTTTTGGAGGATGCTTGTGTCAGCTGGAGAGTCGATTATGACGCCCAGTTTGCAGTCATCTGTGAACTTGGTCAGCCACAGTCCTTCCGTGTTGGCCTGTACCTCCATGAAATATATACTGAACAAGAGAGGTCCCAGGACTGAGCCTTGTGGGACACCACTTGTAACTGGTTTGGAGTCTGACATGGCTCCAGCAATTCTAACCATGTAGGTTCTGTCCTTGAGCCAGTTTGCAATCCATCTAGTGACATAGGGGTTTATATTTAAGGTGGTGAGCTTATCTATAATGCCTGAGTGAGGTATTGTATCGAAGGCTTTTGCGAGGTCCAGGTAGGCTGTGTGGACCACCTTCCCCTCGTCAATGGCCTTGGTGACTGTTTCAAAGAAATCAACCAGGTTTAAGAGGCAGGATCTGCCCTTAACAAAGCCGAACTGGGTAGGATCCAGTGTTTGTAGGTCCCCAATATCTTTATTTATGAGGATCCAGTGTTTGTAGGTCCCCAATATCTTTATTTATGAGGTCCATGATGATCCTTTCCATGGCTTTGCAGACCAAGCTAGTCAGGCTTATGGGGCGATAGTTTCCAGGATCCGTTGAGGCACCACCTTTATGGAGAGGGACCACTGTTGCTGTACGCCACTCTTTGGGCACATATCCTGTAGTAAGGCTGAGATTGAACAGTAGTTTTATGTTTGGGTTTAGCTCTTTTTGGAGTTCATGTAGGACACAGCCCAGGACACCGTCTGGTCCCATTGATGCTGTGTTTTTTGCTTTGGAGAGGGCAGCTGTTACCTGAGCATCTGAGATGTCAGGGTGGCAGCACTCTACTGGGATAGATATTTGCCCTTTTGGTGGGGAGGGGGGAGAAGTTTGCGCTGAACCTGTCAGCTAGGATGTTGGCAATGTCTGTGGGTTCAGTGTATTTTTTGTCATTTTGGACTAATTCTGAGCATATCTGGGAATTACCACCCAGGTTCCTAACATAACTAAAGAAAGCCTTGTGATTATCCTTAGTGTCCTGTGCAATTTTTCTCTCGAAGTTGGCCTTAGACAATTTTATGTGTGCCCGTAGTTTTTTGCTAATACTGATCAGTGATGCCTTCCCTTTTTGGGATTTTGCTCTATCATTTAGTAGCTTCCTCCTTCTATTGTATAGTTTGTTTATGGCTGGGGTCCACCAGACAGGACGTCTGCCTTTGGAGGATTGGGTCTTGGTTTTATTTGGGATTGCATGATCCATGCATTCCTGAAGGTGTTCATAGAATGCGTTTATAAAGGATTCTGCGGTCTAGGCCATATTTTCCACAGGCCCAGGGGCTTTGAAGGATTCCACCTCAGTTTTGAGGAGTGTGAAATTTGCTTTAGAGAAGTTTTTCACTGTGGTTTTCTGGGCAGGGGGTGGGGTCGGGATGTGAATATCCAGTGAGATTAGTTTATGGTCTGATCTTACCAGTGAGGGATACACTTCTGGTCTGGATCATAGAGTCCCCATATTGGTGATGATCAGGTCCAATATGTTTTCCCCTCTTGTGGGAGTGGTAACAAGTTGTTTCATAGCATTTGAGTTTATAAATTCTAGGAACCTTTGGGCTAGGGTGTTGGAGCTAGAGTAATGCTCCCAGTCTATGTTTGGGTAGTTGAAGTCGCCCAATATAATGGTGTTTGGAGAGACCTTTATATTTTCCAGTGTTCTCAGGAAGGCCGAGTGGGGTTCCTGGGTTTGGGAGGGTGGTCTGTAGTAGGCTATAAACTGGAAGGCAGTTTTACCCACTGTTAGTTGCACATGGATAGTCTCTGATGCTTCGTGCTTTGCCACCAACCTGGAGGTGTGGGTATCTTTGATGAATATCGATACTCCCCCTCCTTTTGTGGTTCAGTCCAAGTTTTGGGGCCGAAAAGCATGGTATGAGGTATAACATGGTAGTGCTGGGGTGCTCTCGGGAGCCCTGAACCAGGTTTCTGTTACTGCACAGATATCGATGTTCTCCATGCTAAGGAGAGTTTCGAGTGCGTGCATCTTGAGGTTTAGACTTCTGGCGTTGAGTAGCATTACTCTTAGTTTCTTATCCCTTGTGATACCTATGGAGGTGAGTTTGTCTTTTGAACCTTGCCTAAAAAAGGCACTATGGGGGTAGCAAGAGCCTTTGCTAATATCCGAAAGCCCAGGGGTGATAGGTGCAAGCTGTCCCTAGGGAAGCATCGTGGCTTGTCAAGCATATCATCCCAAGCTGACAGGCATTGGATCCCCTTTGAATGACACCAGTACTTAAGCCAATTGTTGAAATTGATCGTATTGTCTTCATATTGTAGCATCATTCTTGGTGAGGGTAAGATGCTACTCAAGGTCAGGGTCATACCGGCCTGGGCTACATGCTCAGAGAGTACCTTTATGTCTCTTTTCATGTAGTCCAGGGAGGTACGTCTCAGGTCATTCACACCAGCATGGACAATGACTGAGTCATATTTGTACTTGCCTTGGAGTGACCTGAGTGCTTGTGTTATGTGGCGGATCCTAGTGCCCGACAGGCTGCTCACCGTGACCCTCTCCTTGTTCAGCCTGGTGAGCAGGACATCAGTGTGCCTGACGATAGAGTCACCTATTACAAGTGTATCAGGTGTGTTGTTTAGTCTTAAGGGCTGTGACTGTTCGGCACACTGGCTTTGTGAGATATGTGTTGCACGTGTTTTGTTTTGGGGTAGCGGCTGCTTGGGTGTCTGCTTTGAAGGTCTCTGCTGCTTTGGCAGATCTTTATTTAGAGCCTCCGAGTATGTTTTTGTGTGATTATGTATTTGGTTTGTTGTCGTGGTAGGTCTATGTGAGACTGGAATTGTAGTGAGTGTGGTTTCCTTCTCCTCCTGACTGGTTATGCCAGTACTGAGTTGAGAGCGCTTAGCCTCCAGTTTGGCTATATGGTTGCATCTCTCACATGTGTTGGAATTTGTTGGGAGGAGGAGAGGGTTGTCTGTGTACATGAGGCAGTTGTAACATTGCCTCAAGATTCCCAGATTCACCAGCTGGACCAGAGAGGAGATTGACAACTGATCTTTGGACATGCTAGAATAATATTGGGAATTCCTTAATAATTGAAAACCAGGGCCAGTGGGGAGTGAGGGTGTAGTGCTTTTAATTTTTAGTGCTGACTTATATAATTGCTTTAGTGAGCAAGTGCCAGGTAACTTAAGTGCAATGTGTTACATGTAACTTAAATGCAAAAATGACAAACAGTAACTTTCTTTCAAGTAAAACAAGGAAATAAGTACAGTAAGCAATGCAGATATCACTAGTGATCCACAGAAGCGCTGAGAAGCCGCGTATTAGGTGGAATTAGTGTTCCAGGGAAATAACAAGCAAACAAACAACAAGCATATAAACAATGCTAGATTCAGCAGGCCTGGATCTAGTCTATGCTACAGCAAACAAGGTGTACCAATTTCAGTAAGATACAGTTCAAATATTCAGGCACTATAAACCTTTAACCAGAAATTCCCAGCTCAGAAGGGCAGAGTCCAGCATCTTCTCCCACAAGAGTGCAGACCACAAACCTTCTTAATGTAAAATAACTGGCCTGAAGCCCAAGTGCTTAAACCAGAACTAATACACTTTAAGAATAACAGACACTGGGCTCTCAATCAGCAGTTCCCAACTTAGAAGGATGAAAGCTACCTGTCCTGCCACCACAGTGCATACCACAAACCTTCCTAATGTAAAACAACTGGTCTGAAGCCCAAGTGCTTAATCCAAAAGACTTAGAATGATAGCTACACTTTAATCAAGTTACTACCAAGCAGTAATAAATACAATTGAATACTTTAGAGAATGCCTGGATTAGTGCTCAAGTTACACAAACAAAGCTAGATCCAGCAGGCCCGAATCCAGTCTATGCCACAGCAAACAAGGCGCACCAACTTCAGTAAGAAGCAGCTCAGATATGCATGCACTATAAGCCTTTAACCAGAAATTCCCAGCTCAGAAGGGCAGAGTCCAGCCTCTCATCCCACAAGAGTGCAGATCACGAACCCTCTTAATGTAAAATAACTGGCCTGAAAGCCCAAGTGCTTAAACCAGAATTAATACACTTTTAGAATAACAGATACTGAGCCCTCAATCAGCAGTTCCCAACCTAGAAGGATATAAGCTACCTGTTCTGCCGCTACAGTGCAGACCACAAACCCTCTCAGTGCAAAACAATTGGTCTGAAGCCCAAGTGTTTAAACCAAAAGGCTTAGAATGAGTTACACCAAGCAGTAATAAATACAATTGAATACTTTTAAGATGATGCAAAAGTAAAAAAAAGTAGGTAGAAACACAAGTACAGTAAAAGCAGATGAATTTTTTTTTCTGAACAAGTGCTGAGATCAAAGAAACAGATTTGAGTGCTGAAACTAGAAAACTGGCTAGTTATAAGAAAAAACTAAGCTAGAAGGCTTCCCTCCAACACAGAAGGGCTTGGGGGCTCAGAAGCCTACAAATAGTCTATACCACTTAACAGGAAAGGCAGAAAACAAGCTTAAATTTTTTTTTCCTGTTTCCCAGATGCTCTCTTTGTACACAGTAGGAGTGCCTGAAATCAGAATATGATCTCACTGCACTCAGTTGAGTGAGCAAATGAGATGGGCCCAGAAGGAGTATCCAAACACAAATTTACAAGAGGGGCGGGCAGTTGCAAGGCCACTAAGATTAACCAGAAGAAGTGATTAATGCTATTAAAAAAAAGGAATATGTTGTGTACCAAGATAGCAGAGTGTCAGGATTTCTTTTGGCAGCCACTAATAAATAAAAACAGGGAGAGTGGGTGGGACTAACTGAAGAGCAGAGTCAAAACTTCCAGTTCAGTTAATATTCCTTCCACACTGTTAAAATCAATTTAATTACTGTATTTTTTTGAAAAAAAAAGAGCAGATAAAGGTACTTAAATTCTCTTATATGTCCAGTTGAATACAGCAAGTTCTTAGCCGGCCAAAGCTGAGGTTTTTAAGCAGAAAATATTTCACACTGTACCACTTAAATAGGCAAGGACAGGAAATCAAAGAATGTGACTACCCCCACACCTGTAATTACTAGCAAATAACAAAATTCAGCAAACACTGACTAACTTCCAGTTCAGTTAATATTCCTTCCACACAGTTAAAATCAATTTAAATACTGTATTTTTTTGAAAAAATAGAGCAGATAAAGGTACTTAAATTCTCTTATACGTCCAGTTGAATATAGCAAGTTCTTAGCTGGCCAAAGCTGAGGTTTTTAAGCAGAAAATATTTCACACTGTACCACTTAAATAGGCAAGGAGAGGAAATCAAAGAATATGACTACCCCCACACCTGTAATTACTAGCAAATAACACAATTCAGCAAACACTGACTAACTTCCAGTTCAGTTAATATTCCTTCCACACAGTTAAAATCAATTTAAAGACTGCATTTTTTTGAAAAAAAAGAGCAGATAAAGGTACTTAAATTCTCTTATATGTCCAGTTGAATACAGCAAGTTCTTAGCCAGCCAAAGCTGAGGTTTTTAAGCGATATAGATTAACATTTGGGGAAAAGGTTTATCTGGTAAATTCAGTATTAATGAGAAAAATAACATGTCAAATGTTTATATGATCCCAGAAAAATATGAAAAAGAAAGTGTACACATTTTTTTTTCATTCAAATGAGGGTCAAGATTAAACCCAGTGAAAAAGAGGTGTGTTGTGTATAAGTGAAGATGAAAGGGGATTGAGGTTACTAAATCCAGTTGTTTATTCATCTTCTTTAAACTTGTATATAGTATTAAAGTAGGCAAAGAATGAGAATTTAAAAGTGAGCACATTTAAATCCATCTTTCCATATACCCCTTTTCAAGTACAAAAAAATATCTGGGAAATGATGAAAATAAGAAAGAGAAACAAAAAAGAATATAAATGAAGATATTAAAAAAAGAAACAATCTTAACAAAAATGAATTTAGAGAAAAACAGAAAGGTGTGGTATAATGATGTCAAGAAACATTATTATTATTATTATTATTATTATTATTATTATGTAAATCCATGGAAACCTTTACCAGAAGAAGTGATTAATGCTATTAAAAAAAAGGAATATGTTGTGTACCAAGATAGCAGAGTGTCAGGATTTCTTTTGGCAGCCACTAATAAATAAGTTATCAGTGAAGGAAAATATGCAATATAAAAAGAAAGCTGAAAGACTGTGTTTATTTTGTGGAGAGGACAAGACAGTACAGCATGTATTTTTATGTAAAAGAGTGGTGAAACTCAGAAAAAGGTGTGTGAAGAAATGCAATTTTGAGAAAATTAAATTATGTAAATGATAAAGATATCAATATGATGTGTGGGTATTATAAGCATAATAAGAAAGGATATGTGAGTAGTATAGGTAAGAATTTATTTTATGTAATATGGATTATTTGGAATGAAAGTTTGAATGAAATTGTATTTAATGGGAAATAGATTTTGGTGGATATAGCAAAAAATCAGATTACAGTATTGGAAGGACTGAGGTCAAATTATAGAAGAATAATAAAGAGAATGTTATAAGAAAAAGAATAAATAGTAAACATGAGACTGTGTATATATGTGTCTATAAATATGTACATTTTCTAAATGTATAAATAATGTTTTATGTTGTGTTAAATAAAGGACCCCTACTCTTTGGAGGTGAGAAACTGAAGCCTCTGTGTAGTTGCTAGGTGGTGCTGGAGGGCTGCTACTGTAGTTCTGGGAATCCTATGATAGAGGAGAATGCAGCAGAACTGGAGAGATGTGCAGGAGAAAACTTACTGAAGGAAGGAGAAGGAGTTGAAATAACTGCTACAGAGCTTGAAAATAGAGGACTGGAGACACAAGTGATGACACATTTGATGACCAGGTAGAGCTCAAAGAAGGAGAAGCTAGATGGGGTGACATTGTAAAGAGAGTGTTACAAGAAGAAGAAGCTGAGAGATTGCAAATGCAAACAGCTGCTGGTGAAGGGAAAACAATGGAGATATTCTGGGATGGAGCCAGTTTTCAGGGTTTACCTCTGCAACAGAGATTTTTTTTTCCAAGTCAGAAAAAGTTATGCAGATGCAAGGCAATGAAGAATAGAAGAAGGAACTGAGAGGAAACAAATAGTTGAAGTTTCTCAACAACCACAGAGAAGATAACCAGAGGTAAAAATAAAAAATAAAAGTGATGGCAGTTTAACGGGCATGACATTATGGATAGTATTATTTTCCACTATGATTTAGCATTAACGATATAAGAGTATTAAATCATTTGGGAGTTAAAAAAATTGGGAAGTGACATTTGAAAGCTTTGAGCTGTTGGAAAAATGTGTGACATAGACTGAAAAAAGAACTGCATTAGCACCACAAAAACACTATTTAATTCAGAGCTTGGGACTACAATTCAAAAAGGAAATAAAATGTAGGTCTTCAGATATGCATAAGCATGAGTTAAAACTGTTTCTTTCTTTATTTGATTATGTTGTAAAATACATGAAATTAAAAAGAAATATGTCATAAAAGAAATGCATGGACTGGGGGTTCGGAAGGGTGGGTGACAATGGATGTGAAGGATGGCTAAATTCAACATATTTCAAATATAATAATCGTGAATAGTAAGAGAGCATTTGTTAGATACTGTAGCCAACTGAAAGCATGCTATTTATATGGGGATGAAAACCATTTAATACAAGACAGTAATAAACAAGGCCAAACTGTATGCCTTTTTGTAGAAAATGTAAAGTATTTGGACACTTCTGGTTTGACCATCCCATATTAGAAGAGGAAAGAGTAGATGAAGAGGAAAGCTCAGAAGAAAGATAAACATTAAGAAATATTATTACAGAAGATGTTAAAAAAGAATGTGGTCTGGGGAGGGGGATATGGAAGAAAGGTTAAACAATGAAGAGGTACTTAGAGAAATAACAGTTCAACATGAGGTTATTAATACACAGGAAGAGAACAGATCTGCAATTTTAAAAGGTGAAGAGGAATAATATGGAGAAAGTGGGACAAGAGATAATCGGAATAAGATACTGAAAAATCAATTGGTGGGAGACTTAGGAGAAGGAAAATAAAAATAATAGCTGTAAGTAAAACCCATCAAATGAAAAGGATGATATAAGAAATGTAAAATTAAATTTGAATAGCATTAGAAATGATATAAGAGGTTTGGTGGTGGTGGAATGGTGAAAAAAATGAAGTGTTTTGCTTGCTAGATACTGATATAACAAGGAAGAAGAAAAGAAAATAATATGGGCAGTATGAGAGAATCAAAGTATTTGGTCAGTAGGAAATGAGACGTTCTGAAACAGGAATTCTTTTAAAAAATTAATAAACAAGAATTTTAGATGCAATAATAGTAGTATTAGGAGTGGTAGTGATATATGATACAAGAATGAGACAAAAACATACAAGTTTAATAGAGGTTTATACATATATTAATCTGATGAAGTGAAAACAGTTGTTTAAATAAATCAAAACATTTGTGTTAGTAATTATGCCCATAGTGATGGTAGATTTTTAAGTGTAACCCAAGGATAAAATAGTACAATAACATAGGATATTAAGATGTTAAGTGATTAAATAAAATGTGGAGATTTAAAAATAGGAAAGAATAGATACTAGGCATATAAAAGCAGATTTTTTAAGTTCGAAATTGATTATACAATTTATTCTAAAGATATGAAAGAAATAATAGGAGAGGTAGACTTGGCAGAGTTTGCAGATCATGCAGCAGTACGAGCTAGACTAGAGGAAAGCAGTTAAATAATACATGAAAGAAAAGTGATAAAGAGATTAACTGCAGAGTTTAAAAATGAGAAAGAAATGACAAGACATGAAGAAGTATTATGGAAAAATCAGAGCACAATGAGACAATTTTATAAAACCTGGAGATAGTGGTAAATAGTATATAAGCAGAAGTATAAACATTTATTAAGATGTAGAAAGAATGAAAAATAAATAACATGAAATATAAAGAATGTTTTTTAGAAATATGAGAAAGGCATTGACAAAGGAATTGACAAAATAAGTGAAATAGAAATGCAGATGTATGGAAAGAATATTGAAAAAGTAAAAACAATGTTATGTAGGCAAAGAATATTTTTTACTGAAGGGAACGAAAAATAATTCCCTTATATAAGAAAAGAAGTAAAAATGAGAGAAGGTGGGATAGAAGCTATCTTAGATAACAAAGGAAACAAAATAAAAATAAAGAATACATTATGGAGATGGTAGAAAGTTTAGTAAAGAAAATGTGTAAAAAAGAGAAAACAAATAGGCAAGAAGAATGGAAACTGAAAACAAATATTTGAAAAAGTAAAGATTGTTTTTAGAAGATTATATAACAACAGAAGAAACAGAGGAAGAGATAAAAGAAAGTAAGAATGAATCAGTACCAGGACTAGGTGGTATAAGTTATGAGTATTATGTGGAAATGAATAAAGACAAAAGAGTTATTTTAAATATATTAAATAAATGGATGGATGAAAATGTAATAGAAGAGGACATATGTGGTGGAGTAATAACGTTTATATGGAAAGAAATATAAGAAATGGAGATCCATAACATTAGAGAATACTGACTATAAAATATTTATGAAAATACTACAAAAAAGGATGGAGAAAGTATTAGAACTGGTAGTAGGAGAAGGGGTTGACATTATAAAAGGAAGAGAGGTGAACAGAATGTTAATTATAGTGAAAGAAGTAGTACAGATGGTGCTGAAAGAAAATAAAGAAATAGAACTGATAATGTGATGTAGCTAAAGTACTTGATAAAGTGAGCCATGAAGCAATGTAGCAGATTTTGAGGTATACGGCATAGGAAAAGTATTAGTGTACTAAAGAAATGTTATGAAAATGTATGGGTACAAGTTATGATAAATGGATGGATGCAAAAATAAATAAATATAAAGAGAGTATTCAAACAGGGATGCCCAATGAATATGTGCTTATTTCTATTAATAATGAATGCAGTAGTACAGACAAGCATGCATGAAATGAGAGATGAGATGAGATGTTATATTATTAATATGCATGGTATATGCGGATGATTTAGTTCTAATAACAAAAATCAAGGAATGGATAAGTGAGCTTTTAATAAGGATCAAAACTGTTAAAAATGGCCTGCAGTTCAATAAAATGAACTGTAAGGGATTTAGTAAGATTAAAACAAATAGCAAATGGAATACATTTCACAAGAAATAAAGCAAATATCTAGCTAATGACATTTGGTGAATATGAAAGTGTAAGTCAATGGAGAGAGATACTGGAACAAATAAAAAAAGTTAGCTTGGTGTAAACACTTTTATTTATCATTTCAGAAAAAGACCAATATGCTGAATACTTATCCATCAGGAAAATAGTATATATTTAGGGGGAAATTATATATTTCCTACTCAAGTGGAAAATAGTAATTAGTTTTTTTAGCTTCATTTGGGGGGGTCAAGGCTGAAGCAGTGAGAAGAGGGCTAATTTATAATAGAAAAGAAGAAAGTGGTTTGAATAAAAAAAACAGCGGTGCTCTTAGCATCTACTAATACCATTTATATTGGTAATGAGAAAGGTAAAATAAAGACAAAATAAAATTATTTGTAAAATGCTGTATGAAAAGTATAAAATATGTATAGGAAGAAAAAAACACAAAAGAAAAGAAAAAGGGATGGGATAGAAGAAAAAGAATATGAGAAAAAATTAAATTATGTCAGTTAAAAGGAAGTGAAGTCAATGGGAAAAGGCAAAAATGGTATAACATAATTTTAGAAATGTTTTTGAAATTCCAAGAAGATGAAAAAGGCAATAAAAGACTGAAGGAAAAGGCCTGAACATTTTAATAAGGCAGAGGATTTTTTTTGTGGAATTTTATTAGAGAAGTTACTGGTGAAAGGGAGTATGAAATTTAAGGTCCAAATTCCAAAAGACTTTCTGTCATTGTAAGTGATCACTTACACTGAGAGCAGGTGTTTTGGAATATGGTCTCTAAAGTAAGTCTGTTTGTAGATAGACCTTAATTTGAAGTAAGTCACTTACACTGAGAGCAGGTCTTTCAAAATCATGGCAGACTTAAATTGAAAGCAACTTTTGCAATCGGGCCCAAGGTGATGAAGGCAAGAAAATGTGCTGGCTGCAGTGAAGAAAAAACAACAAAACATTGTTTTTTGGATTGAGAAAATAATAAAGAATTTTGGGGTAAAGTTTAAAAATGAATATGGATGGGAAAGGTTTAAGTGCATAAATATGAATGTGATATATATTATAGGGGAAGTTTGATAAAGTAAAGAAATGTGATATTGATAAATGGGATAATGTTCTGTTTGTGACAATATGGGTGCTGTGGATAAAAAGATGTAAAAATGTGTTATATAACAAGCAAATGGAAGAGGTTGATATATTAGCTGAAATAAGAAGATGGTGTGGAAGAAAGGGTGGGGTATCGAAGGCAAATATAAAAGAAAACATAATGAAAGAATTAGAACTGTTTAGTTAAGTTCTTTTGTGTTGATAAATAATATTAAGTATGAATGTATAACAAAAATAAAAATGAATGTGCAAATATTTGATTTAATTTTGTATATTATATAAAATGAATTTAAAGGTTAATAAAGTACCCCTACTCTTTTGGATAAGTGACATGGGATCCTTTTCATCCACCTGATCTACAACCAACTCGAGCAGATTGGTCCTTAGTTTAACATCTCATTCAGAAGTGCAGCATGTCCTTAATGCTTTACTGCAGTCCCAACAATCCAATTACCTGGAGTAAGACTAGAACCCACAAACTTCTGCTGTTCAAGTACCAAAGGGAAGTGTGCTATGTATTGTATCACTGACACTTCTGCATTTCAGAATTGTTTTGGGGTATTCCTCCCATTAACCTTCACAGTACTTGTCTACAAACTCTTAGCGCCTCCATTAAGTACTTTAATCTTATTAAACCACTTAACATTGACTTGTACATTTCCCACTTTCATTATTACCACAAAAGTACTTTAATTATTCACTGTATTCATCATATCCATGGAAGTTTAAAGAAAATGTTGCATTTACCTTCTTCAGATAATGTTATTGCTTTCCACAAAGTTAATTACCTTCTATAGGTGAAGACCATTTTACAATTAGTGTTCTATGTTGTCATCCACAGCACAATGAGGCTCTCTGCAGTCACTGGGGTTTGTATCACACTGATCTTGCCCTTTGAGTACAATGATTATGCAAGTAAGGTTTATGCTCATGAATGCCTCTGAATCACTCGTTCTGTGCATCACACCTAGAGGCAGAGTGTGTCACATATCGGTTGACACTGCATTGTGCACATGCAAGAGCACCTATGACGTGCAATGAGCATGCACTGAAATCTTAATGGTAAGGGAAGTTTCTTAGGAATTCACTGTTTAAGTCTGCTAGGAATGTAGTTGCAAATAGTACTGTCTCTGCACTACTTGAGGTACATGCTGTAAAGCAGAACTGTAACTGCCATATTTCACACCTTCCATTCTCTTTTGCACAAGTTCAAAATGGCATGTTCCATATTAAACTGTACCCCCTAACCATGCATCTAAGTTGCTATACATTGTGTATTAATTCTTGCAATTAGAAACATGGCATAATCATGATATGCCAGCTATAATTCTCTCGTATGAGACCTACAGTATGCTGGTGGTTTCTAATTTATTAATATTTATTTGCTAAGTGGGGTAAAGCACCAATCCCAGTGGACCAATTTTAATCTCAGCCCAGAGAGTAAATGCACAGCAAGTGGAAAAAGTAAAAATAAAAACAATTTATACAATAAAAAGAGCACACTAAAAACAAAGAAATATTTAATATGCAATAGAAAAAGTGATTTAAAAAAGCAATCAACGGTAACCACTATGTACAATATCTGGATCAGTTATAGTAGTGGTGACATGTTAGGAGTTAGAGGAGAGATGCTATAGTGAAAATGTGTCAAAGATTCGAGAGACTAGGTTATGTGAGCTGGAGCACAGTGTTTACAAGCAGTTTGTGCTGTGAAATATTCTTTAAATTGTTCCCAAAAGCAGGAGTAGTTAGAGAGGACTTAAAGATCTGAAGGAAGATCCCTCCAGAACTTGTGTCCAAAGGTAGAAAGGAAGTGGTTGGAGCATTGAAGTTTGTTTTTTTACGTGCTTGCAGGAGAGGCCCTGAGAGTTTATGAGATTTAAGGTTATATGACAGACACTGTTTAAGTAAGCTAGAGGAAAGATAAAGGCAGGAGCTATCTTTCAGGAACTGGAAAAGTTGGGAGCCAAGGAGTATATTGGCTTGTTGCTGAACCAGCAGCTAGTTGGATCCGGCTAGTGTATGACAGTAGTGTGCTTGACTTTGATGTTAGTAACTTTGGGAAAAGTGTAAAGAAGCAGCAGATGGATATGGAGATTGTTTAGTGGTAGATTTTCTTTTTAAAGGCAGATGATAAACAGGCAGTACTTAATCCCTTTGCCAATAGCAATTCTAATGGCACATGTACACTCAGTGCACCCCGTGATGCTTATAGAAAAAAAAAGACCTTCCTTAACCTGCTTCATAGGTGCCACTGGGTCTGTTCTGGGGGACTCTTATGAGAGTCAACAGTATAAGGCAAGTAGATGACACTGTCTTGCCAGGGTATGTACTGATTCCACTGGCATTATCTGAACTGGTGAGTAGTGCAGGCACTACTAGACCTGCAGTGGAACCATCCAGACCATTTTAACTGATGGGAAGAAGAGGTCAAAGTGAGGGCACCTTAGATTTAAGTATGCTTCAGATTTTTTTTTCCAGCCTACCAATATGGATTGTGCAGTAATTATATATCTCTATTCATTCCACAGCACAAGAGGCCACAGGGAAGAATTCCCTGCAGTATTAAAGGAGGTTGTTCTATGTTGCCAGGTGCAGGGGTGAGAACATCTGCTTTTTATAATATACTTAGAGGTATAGTTATCCTTTCCCCGGTATTATTCTTGAAAAAAAAGTCTCCGTTACAGCAGTAATGATTTCTTATTCATTTTATCTCTGGAGGAAATGTTTTCATCATTTTGTCACTGCTGATAGCTTGTCTGAGTTATACCACTGTAGCATTTAGTTAGGTGGGTGTTTGTTCAGTGCTGGGTGCTTGGCTTTAGCAGTGTCAATAGCTCAACAGGTAGGGCAGTTAAATATATTGCAAGTCTAGGGCACCTTATGCAGTGCTTGGGCCAAAACATGACTGCATACTTCCATGCAGTGACATTACTGCAGTTAGCCTTGATTATAGGACAATCACAGGCAGTGCAGTTTGTATACAGCAAGCTGTTTAACAGGTTCAGTATGCATTCGCTGCAGATATTAGGTTATAACTGGTTACAAATCTGTATTTGTAGTTGTGCCCTATTAATCTTAGTTATGTTTTCTCCTAACAATATTGCAGATTTACTTGAACTCCTCATATTATCATACTTCTGTAGTACTGTATTTCATTTTACATCTGCATTTCTCCCTTCTGTCTCTTTGCTGCTATCCATTCTTTTAAATAATTAATTTCAGTAGTCATATCATTTCCCTCCATTGAATTTACTTTTCGGTACAGTAGAAGCCACATAAGTGTCTGTTAATAGGCCACAGACAACCACCCCCACAGGCTCATACCACCAGGGACAACTGAGGCTGAGTCTTCCTACACCACCTTCCCTATATCTTCCCCATGGGAAGCTGATGGTTCCCCTGGACCTAGTCTTGTGGGGTGCCACCAGTCAGGAGCACTGTTGCTCCGGCTGATGGCTTTGCCATGTGATGACCAAGAGACAACTTGTTGAGGTGGTGGGGGAACTGATGGACAGGTTTCTTGAAGGCTGCATTCTCCTTCTGGAAAGACTGCTCTTGTGGTTTGAAAAGTCGCATCCTGCCCAGCGCTGTCAGCTCCATTAAAGTCAAGATTCAGTGGTGAGGAAGCACAAGGTGGTATCTAGACTCCCACTAGGTCTGACACAGGCAGGGCAGTACTGGGGCAGTGCTACACCCAGCCTATCCCCCAGATGTTCCTTTCCCTTTGCTTCCCTCATCTGTTGTCCAATTTACCCCATCACCTTTGTCTCCCGTCTGTTCTCACCCTCCCTCAGTCTGTTGTCTCCTCCCTTGTTTGACTTGGCTGTTTTCTATCTTTGTGTTTGCCCTGCTACCTTCTCTATCTCTTACCATTTCTTCAGCTTCCCTTTCTTTTTTCCCATCCTACCTTCCTGTTATACAGAAAATGGGCACCTGCTCTACCCAAAAAATATTACCCCTTTCATTCCACCCCCCCTCTTCATTCCTTAACTGATTTGCTTATGTGCTTCCACCTCTTCCTTTCCCCATTTTCATACTGTCCTCTTCTACCATTTCAAACCTTTAATCTTGTCAAAAATAACTTTAAAAGTGGAGTAAGCTGCTTAAGGCTATTTAAGGCTGTGGAGTAAGCTGCTTAAGGCTATTTAAGGCTGTGGAGTAATCTGCTTAAGGCTATTTAAGGCTGTGGAGTAAGCTGCTTAAGGCTATTTAAGGCTGTGGAGTAAGCTGCTTAAGGCTATTTAAGGCTGATAGTTCCCGTTCCCATCTTGCTGTTCATGTGACCACATGAATGGACTGAGCTGGATCAATGTGCAGGCACAAGCCACATACCTGAGATTTCAAGACTGCATTACACAGCCACCACGGGGAATACATTTCTCCACTGCATCCTCGACTCTGGAAACAAAGTGCATTTCTTACTCAGCTGTTGTTTTCATATGGCTGTTTCATTTTTTTAATTCTAAATACACCTTGAAAGTAACAATGGCTGGCTCAGCATGGTCATGGAGACCAAGTTTCTGAATCCCAGGATATATTTCCTTCTTTAGTAGTTTTTGTATATTCTGCTACACTGTATAAACATTCCTACTATTGTAAATTAACTGAAATGTCCAGTCATGCAATGTGCCTCTGCCATCTGGTCTGTGTTATAGATGGGTATGTTCCTTGGATCAGTCTTCTTATTCAGTTAACAAATGTAAAATAAATAAAATACATATCTTTAGGTTTATCCAAGTCTATATTAAATTTACTGATGATATTTTGTTTTTTAATTTGGACTTGTACCAAAACAGATTAAATCCTTTCTACACAAATTGGACATAACTACCACTTTTGCATCATTTTCAGTGTAACTGATCTCAATTCTATTAAACATACTGATTGAGGTGTTTTATATAGCAGTATCTTTGCATTTTTATTGAATTATTATTTGTAAGCCTACATTTGTAAATAAATATTTCCATAGGTTAGCTAACAGTCCAAGTCATTTTAAGACAGACATTGTAAAAATCAGGCAATTAGATTTCTTCTGACAACACATCTGAAAATAAATTGTAAAAATGTATTGACTAATTTGTTCAAAGAGGCAATGACAAAGAACTGTTGTCCAAAACTGTATATGAAGTGTCTAGCAGAAAAGAGACATATTTCTATCATGTCATTTGTTCTAGAATTAGAAAATATTCAACATGCACAAAGCAATGTAATTTGGGATAAAAGAATGCTTTTGCTGTAACTTATGCATTAGCCCATATCACAGTTTCAGAGATGTAAGAAAACTGGTCCTTTGCAACACGCCACCACATCTCAAAAATGTTGTATAGCTCTAAATTCTGTTGAGGAATCCTAAAACTGTAAATATTGTTATTATGTTTACATATTTGATTACCACAAGCAGTCACTCATCATGATCACCTTCTCCTCTTATTGCCTCCTACACCCCCAGTTCAAACCCTCATCCCTTCTCAATAAAATATTCTACATCCTTTGAAGCCCCATGTCTACCTTTGCATTTACTTTTATACTGAATCATTGTAAAATATGCTATGTGTTTATTTATTTGTCTTTGTTTACTGGGAAACTTCAACTGGTAATGCCCATTTTAAGCAGAGGCCCATGGAGAAAAGCTCCATTTGCTTACATTGTGTTATACTAAGCTGCAATCAAACACAGAGTAGTTACATGTCTATTTACATTTATTCACAAACAGTAGTTACACTTATACATATACATTCTAAGGTTTTACTGAGGTTGAAGTCACTAACGAGAAAGCACACATGCAACTTAATGGATTGTACAGGCAGCAGTTATGTATAAAAACATTTGTGTCATTTCAGTAAGAGGTTGAGAATATTATATTTAAGGAGAGTGTTTGGATAGTATTGTATAGTAAAATTTTTAACCCTGTGGTAAATATGTACAGGACCAGGATTAGATAAGATGTTGTTTAAGCAGTTGTTTAAAACTACAGTTTGTGGAAGAGTTTTATTTGCATGGGGATACTACTCCAGAGTTTAGCAATGCACTGGGAGCACAGCACATCTCCTGCAACATTATTTGACCTATTTGTAATAAGAATTTTTTACTAGAATGGAGGTCCCTTGCTGGACAGTAGGCTAGTAATAAGTTTTTTAGTACAGTTCATTTTTCTAGATGATGAATGAGTTTATGTGCTGCAGTCAGCTGTGAATATGTTAGACAGTTGTGCAGTTCAATCCAGTTTAGTTGCTTTAAGCTAAGACAATGGTAGGTCCTATGAGGGAGACTGGTGGCAAATTTAGCTATTTTATTGTAGCAGGAGACAAGTTTCTTTATTTGAATAATATTTATGTTTGTTAGGATAAGAGTGGCGTATAAGAGCCAGCAGTAAGCAGGTGGCAGCTAGATTTTTTCTTGCAGTATCTGTAAGGAATCTATTGATCCTACAAAGGGAGTATGGTTTCTGGTGTGTAGATTTAATCGTGTGCAGTTTATGATGGTCATATTTGAGATTGTCATCTAATGCCTAGAACTTTGCTGTGAGTTATAGTTTCAATGATTATTTGCTGCTTTATGGTAAAAGATTGCTTTTGATTTTGTCATCATTTTAGGTGAAAAGCATTAACTTAGTTTTTTTGGGATTGAGTAAGACATTTGATTCTTTGAGCCATGTTTCTACAGAGGAGAAGGATTTTTAGGTAATGTCTTAGAACTTATTTATTGTTGAGGCCACACACATTAATGTTGTCATCTGCATACTGAACTAAACCAACATGATGAGTGGAGATGTGGAGGTCATTAATAAATATATTAAATAGCAGAGGACCCAGGATAGAGCCCTGAGGGACACCTGTAGCAACTGGTTGAAAGGATGAGTAGGTTTATTGCCATTTAATGACTTGCTGCCTTCAGGATAGGTAACTAAGGAACCACAACAAAGAGTATTGTAAAAGCCCTATGTAGGAGAGTCGAACAAGCAGTTGCTGGTGTGAGACAGTATCAAATGCCTTCGACAAGTCTAAGAACATGCCGGACACAAGCAGACCATCATTTGTATGTTGGTTTATTATACTGGTAGCATGTAGTAGAGAAGTATTGGTGTTGTGCTGGGCCCTAAAGCCATGCTGTGTTTCTGATAGCAGATTATTTAAGGTTAGGCATTATCTTCACATACTATTTCATTATCAGACTCCAGTTAATAAATTCTTATTTCAGTATATCAGTTCTCACTACATCTTTTACAATGCATGAACAAATAATTTTTCTTCACTCTATTTACATGTAAGCTTTGACTGCCAACTCATTAATGTTATTCTAGTATTTTTTTCTTTCTCCATGGACTTCCAGTTATTATCATGCCTGCAATATGTATATATGCTATTTACATCAATTCTATTTGTAGCAGTACTCTAATTTTATGATTTATATAATCTATAAACTGCAAATGCTATAAAATGTGATATATGTATCTCCCTGATAGCCTAAGTGACCACCACCTTACCTACATTATTAAGCACAAATTAGTCATTCCAAAGCATTCCACACTAAGACTAATTAGAAATAAAAAAAAATTTGACCTTACTAGATTTCAACTAGAATTAAACTCTTGCAACTGGACGTTACTAAAACGTTTACCCCTAAATGAAGCAGTGCAGTATTTCAACAAAAAATTTCTGGAAATTCTTAATTCTCATGCTCCCATTCGATCTAGGATGACTAAGACAGGAGATGTCCCGTGGCTCTCCAAAGAAACCAGGCAGAAAATTAATCTTAGAAATAAAGCATGGTCGGTATGGCGAAGCAATAAATTACCAGCTGATCAGACTAAATATAGACAACTTAGGAATGAAACCAAAAGACTAGTCTTACTTGATAAAAGACAATACTATTGGAAACTGCAAACTGAGCATACAAACTGTCCACAAAAGTTCTGGGCCGGGCTAAATAATCTCCTACACCCAGGACGCTCCACTACCCCTGTCCCTGCTACACTCATAGATAAACCATTGGAAATGATCTCAAATAGTTTCAATAGCTTCTTCACTGAGACAATCCAAACCCTGTCTAATCAACTACCACTTAACTCTCAAAGCCTTGATACTCCCACCTATAAAAATATTCCCCAATTTATCTTTCAGCCTGTAGCAACTTCTGTCATCTGTAAATTACTCAAAAAACTAAAACCTACCTCACTCTCAGCTGATCAACTTCCAGCTGAATACTTGCAAAAATCAGCTGAAGCCATTGCCTATCCTGTGTCCATACTCATTAATCGGACCCTAACAGAGGCCAATATCCCTGATATCTGGAAGGTATCCTATGTAATTCCTCTCCATAAAGGTGGCACTTCCACAGACCTCTCGAACTACAGGCCCATATCCATATTGTCCCCCCTAGCAAAAATAATGGAAAAATGCGTGCAAAAACAACTTATGCAACACTTACTTGACAATCACCTATTAGCTGACACTCAGCATGGTTTCCGACCTCTCCATAGTACCACCTCAGCCCTTCTTGTCTTCTCCAATACCATAAATACCTTTCGGAACAACAATAATATCTCCTCAGCAATATTCTTGGATCTGTCCAAAGCCTTTGATATGGTGGACCATAAACTACTAATTGATACATTGCACTCATTTGGTCTGGACACTACTGCTATTCAATGGTTTAGATCCTACCTAAATGGTAGAAAACAAGCAGTTTTATGGCAGTCCAAACTTTCTAACTTTCAACCCAATACTCTAGGAGTCCCACAAGGATCCATCCTAGGACCACTATTATTCTCAATTTTCATCAATGACCTGCACACAGTTGTATCTAATGCTAGATGCATTCAATATGCAGATGATTCCACGCTGATTTGCGCTGGAACATCCCCAATAGAGCTACAATCTTTAACCCAAACTACTTTCAGCAAAGTAGAAAACTGGCTCTCTAGTCGTCTGATACTTAATCCAAAAAAAACAAAAATGCTACTGTTTTCTCCAACACAAAGGTCAGGCCCCTTCAACTTTACAATCCAAGCAAAGGACGGGACAATAATCTCTCCGGACCCCACGACAAAATTACTAGGGGTAACTATAGATAACAATCTAAAATTTGATACTCATGTAAACCTAATGATTAAATCAATCAATAAGAAACTAGGTTCGCTATATAGGATAAGAAGCTTCTTGACTCCCCAAGCTAAATCTGCCATTGCCCAAACCCATCTCCTCGCTACCCTACTATACTCATCCCCCTTACTACATAATATTAATAAAACGATCATGAACAAGCTCACTATTTGTTATAATCACATTGCTAGGTTTGTTACTGGATTACCATATAGAACCCACCACTGTACCAACTTAACCCAGCTTTACTGGCTTGAGCTACCGAAACTAATTTCTTATAACCTACTAGTATTGACCCACAAAATTTTATATAATCCTGAATACCCTTCCTCACTCAAAAAATTGATCTCCCCTTGCAACAACCCTCGACCACTGAGGTCATCCAGTCGTCTCCTCATACAAACAAGTAAATCCAATAACGCAGCTGGTGACTCTCTCCTTTCCAACTCCGCAGGGAAAACCTGGAATAAACTCCCTCCTGACATTACCTCTCTCCCCTCATTAAACCAATTTAAAACTAAAATAAAAGGTTACCTGGGGGCTGAAATTACCTGCCATTGTTTTAACCCTGGCTAGCTATCTCTCTGAATATACTATTCCTTATCCTGGTTACCTGTGTACTCCTTACTATAATAAATTTCTGTCATGTATTATTATTAAGTAAACTAACTAAATTTAAGCTATTATTTACATATCATGTAATGACTAACCTCACCTTGCTGTAAATGCTTATGTTTTGTATTTCTGTAAATGTCTCATATTGTCTTGTTTGGAGCTTTTCTCCCCGGGCCCCCGCTGTAAATGGACATGTATCCAGTCGGATTATCCCGGTTAACAAATGTAAAATAAAAATAAATAAAAATAAATAAAAATGATAATGATAAACGTAAATAGTAGCTTATTTCTTGACTGGATTCACCATTACATTGTGATTTCTTTAACTACAGGACAGATCATGGTTGAAAACGGTCTTTGGATCAGCCCACATCTCCTGTTAACAAAAAAAATGCATTAATTAATTCATTGACAAATAAACAGCTAGCACAACTAACTTTGATGTCATTCACACAAAGTCTAGGACAACTGGAATTTTTTAAAACTCTTTATTCAGCTACAAGACAGTACACACTTATAGGCAGTACAATCCTCATGCAGGCTGCTCTTTATCCCATACTGGCAACTGTGACATACTCATGCAATTAAACTTTTATGTTTCCCTTTTTTACCTTAATTACACAGTGGCTATCATCCACAACCGAGAAGATGACAACAGGAATTTTTAAAAGCGAATTGAAATTTGGCCATCTGGGTGGGAGGTGCGCCTGCTTTACCAATGAAAAGGATGGTGTTGTAAAATACACCTACAGGAATGCAGCTTGTGCCATTCTATACAGAGAGTATATAATGAATAATTGCTGGTGAGTTTGATCAAAACACAATACATCAGACAACCTCATTGGCAATTACCACTAAAAACAACTAAAATAAAAAAGTAATTGCAAATGAAAACCAATAAGTCACATTTGTGATTAAAAAAAAAAAACAACTTCTATATGTGGGTTGAAGCACCCCACCCCCAACATGGGGGACTTTGCCTTTATACCACCCAAAATTAAAATTGCTAACTCAAGGGTACACAAACACAAAGACAAGGAAAAAGCTCAGGAACTTTGTAACAGCTGATACAATGAACTTTGACCATTACATAGTTCAACCAGCTATAACACTGAAGAAAAACATCAGCATTGTAGCGTACAAAATGCATGCAGTCTTAACTCATATATGCCAATATTTCATTTTAGCATTATTTATTTACTTATTTATTTAAACACCCACCTTTTGTTAACCTGTTTAATTCCACTTGGCTAATAGCCTCTTTTCAGGGGAGACTTGAAGTGGTATTTATACTGACTAGGGTAAATTTGTCAAGTACACAAGCAAAATTCCCCTTGTCTTTTCAGTATCGGAAGCTGGGCAGTCATGGCAGATGCTAGCTGTGTGCGACTGGAGTTGGAGGACAGAAATGCAGCTGATGTTGTGAAAAAAAAAGAGCAATGTTTGTCCATTTGCAAGCTGACATAATACTTATTGAAGTGAATGATAGAGGATTAGCATCAGATATGCTCCAAACTATTATCAAAGAACCTGAACCTATTAACAACCTAGCCCTTTCATAGTATGAAGCGCTGAAAAACTCAGACAGACTTAAAATGAGGAGGCGGAAATAATTTATATGGGCAAAGAGAGTCAGTTGGATACTGAAACTACTGGGAAACTATAACTATGTGCTGATGACAACATGAAAATGGACGCTGGAAGAGTTCAGTAGAAAAGCTGCATGGTTGTTACTGCAATAGTAGAATCTAACTTACATAATTTTTTTTCAGAAAAAAAAAATTCCTACAACATTGACTCTGGACAGATACAATGTTTGGGAAAACTTTATTTTATACCTTGTCTTTTCAAAGGTGGATATACCTTCATTCATCCATTTAGGTAATGGAACTCTTTGTGATTTAATATTTTAATCTTATTGACTATTATCAAAGTTAATGACTACATTGGACTTAAAACAATGATATTTAATGAAAAGCATATGCATTTGTTAATATTTATACGTATAAAAGGAGACTTTTGTGTTGAAATTTTCTAGTGATATTTTTACTTAACCTAATATCAGGAGTTATTTTCAAGAAGTTGATGAAAGGATGGAATGCTGGTTGGGAGGTACAGGTTTCTTTAAAAGAGGTAAACCACATTATACAAAATTTACCTTCTGTTGTGATGACAGATGATGTAGAAGGCACACTAAAGTATTCTGGACAATGCAAAATCTTTTACTGCTGTTGGGATAGTAGCTACTGAATTGGAAAATAGTTCAAACTTAAATTTAGTCAATATGGGCAATTAGGACATAATGTCAAGGATTATAAAATATTATTTTATTAATATAATACAGCTCGTCATTTCTGGTTTGATTGTGTAGCTTATCAGCATGAGGATGGTATTGAAACTACCAGTAAAGAAACAAATGTTCTGGAAATAAAAATAGAAGAAATAGTTAATACATTTATGGTCTTAGCTAAAGAGGGGAGAAAGAGGGTAATTTGTAAATGTGTAATAACGAATGTTCTGAAGTAAAAGAAAATTATGCTGCTTCTGAAACACCTATATAACATATTATACATGGTATTTCACAAATTGAAGACCAAGGTTGGGAGGGTGGGAATACAGATATTTCCACTGCAGGAAGGACCCAGAAAAAACACAAGTAATGAAACATAAAACCAGAAAAAATAACATTTTAACTTATATGTAATTTCCTCGAATGTAAATCATATGCAGAATATTAATAGAGGATTTTCCCTGGGATTCAATAACATGTACACCAAGTGTACACCATTCTGAGCGAACAGACATAACTCACACCTTCTTCCCCCTAATTTTAGTTTTCTTACTGATATTCTTGCATCTTTAAACATTGACTGGGATTCATAAATGTCACCGCAAAGTGTAGAATACATGTACGCTTAGTGTACATTTTCTGAATGACTGGAAAGCACAAAAAATGTGATAAGAATGTTCTTGAAAACATATTATGTACTTAGTGTACACTTAGTGTAGACTTTATTGAATCTGGCCCTTTCTGTTTTACAGTGGTTTTGTACAGTGCAAAAATATATTATTTGCTTATTAGATATTAGTTTGTTCAGTAGATAAGTGACAAAACAATTTGAACAGTGATTGGGTAGACAAGTTCTATGGAATTTGACAGAAAATATGTACTCTGCAATTGCTTTATCAAATGTAACATCTTATATTTGGATCTTAAGTATGTAAAAAATCTTTCCAGGAAGATTAATCATGATAGATTGCCACATAAAGGCGCACCACATGAGATTCATTTCTGTTTATGTTAGTATGACTTTAAAAGAAAGGTGTGATAAGTTTAAAGAAGTTAAAAACTATATAGAAATTATTATGAATATGGTCATTATATAAGATTTTAATTGCAATCTAAGGAATTAAAAAAAAAAACAAAACTACAAAAAACACTGACACATTGAAAGATACTATTAAAAGATATAAAATGATGCTTAGAAAATAGAAGGACTATACTTATAAGAGGTGAACTTTGAAAAATTAAGACTGATTTTGTCATATGGCTGGTAGAAGTGGACAGTGGTAGTAAAACATTTGTCTTTTCTGATCATGTTGCTAAATGGAGGATTTTGGTAAAAATGACACTGGCCACAGATTAAGAGATGATTATACTAAGTTAAAAGGCACAAAACAACTGTGGAAACCACTATTTAAACAGGATGATAGTATGAGGATACTTTATAAAAACTGAAATCATGGGGGTGCGATATATGTAAAAAATGTTTATTTTGAGATAAGAGATAATGTGGTATGAGAATCAGAAAGAATTGTATAAGAGACAATAGGAACTTTTATATACTGGGATTACAGGATATCTATATCTAACTATCTATATAACGTTCTGAATTATATCACAGACATTACATAGTCTTGGTGAGTACCTTAATGAGGTTGACCCTGGTTTTACAAAATCTCACCAAGATGACACTAATATAAAGAGTGTATTTTATATAACATATATCATGGACAGAAGTAGGTTAAAACAAAGCAGCTGGGTGCACAAGTTCCAGGATAAAAAAGTGTCCAAACCTGATATGCTCACTGGTGCCAGGATTGAAAAAGAAAATGACAGTGTAAAATCCTCAAGACATGGAAACATTTCTACAATGGGGGTAGGCCAGGCTCAGAAGGAGGATGTCCACGGTTGTAGAAGGAAGTAGTAGTCTACAAAAATCACAAAAACTGACAGGCTAGAAAAGAGCCATAAGGATGATAGAGTGGATTACTGCGGTTAAGAAAGAAATTATGTCTTGTTACAATTATGCAAGAAGCCTAGAATTTCTGAATAGAAGATATTAAAAAAGATTAAGAGGGAAATTAGAGGGAAGAAAAACACTTGCAGAAGAAAAACAGTCAGAAGCTTCAAATGCAAAGTTATCTTCATTAATACAACTGATTCATGAAATATATTATGTAGACCAAGAAACCTTGGGCCATTTGGAAAAAGAAGCAACTAAGGAAGTGAAAAAATATAAAGAACAAAACCTAGAGATTTCTTAAAAGCATGAAAAAGAAACATGGGCGTATGAAAGAAAGAGAGATCTGAAATGCTGCAATATTTATGCAAAGGAGAAAGCCAGACTAATTAATACCAAAAAGCATCTCCAAAGATATCTGATGAGATATACAGGCAAATGCACCCAGATATGGAAATTTTCCCAATAAAAAAAATATGATCACAAGGACGGAATGTAGAACAGAAGATTAATGAAGTAGACGTTAAACCAATAGAAGCTGAAGTTATGGAATACCTGTGAAGTGAATGATTTAATGTAGAAAGTCTAACACAGGTTATGGCGCAGCATGATGAAACAATTAGTCCCCAAATTAAGGAAAAACTGTCAGACTGGGAAACATCTGAAGTAGAAATATAGACATGAGAAAGAAAAAGATATTTAATTTGGTGCAATATTTATGCAAAGGCGAAAGAAAAACTAATCAATGAAAAAAGCAGCACCAAAGATATTTGAAGAGAAATACAGGTAAAGGCATCTGAATATAGACAATTTCACAATATAAAAACAAGAAAACAAAAGGGGAAAGCAGAAAAGAGGATTAATAGTGGAGAATTTAAAGAAATAGAAAGTGAAGTTATGGATTATCTTCAAGAGAATGATTTAGTGGAGAAAACCCAACTCTGGTAATGTCATAGCATGGTAGAATAAGGAGTCTCCAAATTAATGAGAAACAGGTAGAATGGGAAGCATTGATCACTTGCCACATGAAGATACTCTGGAGCCTTCAGTAGGAAACTACTACAAAAGATCAGTTGGTGTTGCACAGCAAGGGAAGGAGCAGGAAACAATGGCAACTCTGGTGCAGTCAGTGTTGTGGAGTGATAGGCCAGTGAATTCCCACATGAAAGAGCAATGACTGATGCAGGATGCAGCTAAAAAGAATATGTCACAGGGGGATGTTCTGGAACTTTCTGCAGAATGCCTCCAGGAAATGGAGAATAAAGAATGTGCCCACAGTTTAGAAGAAAATGATCTAAGGGAAGGGTTGCTTGATTTAATAAAGACAGATAGACATATTAAGATTGATGAGAGAAATAGAGTACAGAAAGTCAATAAGACACAAAATGTTAGTAGTCTGATAAAATAAACTAACACAGTAATCAAGACTATTAACAGAAATTCATGTGATATAACAGAAGTAAACAGGCTATATTAGTGTGCAGCTAAATTAATGACAGATAAAGTCTTACCACAAAAATACAGGGCAATAAGGAAGGGAAGAAATCAAATGCCATCATGGAAGTGACGAAAAGAGAAAACTATAAAGCAATTAAGACAAGATGTCTCACTGTTAGAAGAGTATAGAAAAGGGAACAGATAACAAAAATACTTAGAAAGATAGACGTGATACAAGCAGCTCACAGTGTTAGATGAAACCTGGATCTGTTGTACTCTATTGCAAATAATGAACTGAAGATATCAGTACAGGCAGAAGAACTTAGAAGATATGAAGATAAAAATATAAAAAAGTGCAAACGAAACAATTCATTGATAGCTCAAAACTGTTTTATAGAGAACTGAGAAATAAAGCTAAAGAAATAGAAATGCCACCAAAAAAAGAAAAAATAGACACAATTTGGAAAAATATCTATGAAAACCATGCGGAAATTAACAAAGATACTGAATGGATAGAAGTAAAATAAATAGTAGAAAGTTCAAATTTAGTGGATATGAAATGGAGAAAATTAAAAGCCAGAGAAATTGAAACAAAATTAAGAAAAGGTCCAACATGGAAAATCCCAGGCCCAGATGCATTACCTAATGTCTGGCTAAAAGTATTGCCATCTTTACACAAAGATTTATCCTTGATTAAGAGCTACTTATATGCACACCCTGAATAGACTCTAACCTGATTAACAGCAGAAAAAACAACACTCCTCCTTAAGAGTGAACCTGCAAGCTTTCCAAAAGCTATACAGCAAAAACTTGCTTACTGATTACGTTTAAACTATATACTGGAATTGATGCTGACAGAGATTTTAATCATTAAGGAAAAACTGAGTCATGGCAGTAGAACAAAAGGGTACCAAAAGAAATGAATTTGAAACAAAAGATAATTTGTTGTTAAATAAAGTCATAATGGAGAATTGTAAAAAAGGGAAGAATCTAAGTATGGCATGGCTAGATTATGAAAAAGAATTTGACAGCATCCCATATTCACTGATAAAAGAGTGCTTACAAATATGTAAGATACACTCTGCATTGATCAATTACATCAGAGTGACCATGAAACAGTGGCAAACTTCTCTGCAGCTAAGTCATCATAAAGGACACATTATTTTTCCAGGGATAACAATTCAAAAGGGTATATTCCAGGGTGACTCTGTTACTGCTGCTATTTTGTTTTGCTCTTAACCCATTAAGCAGTCTGATAAACATATTAGGTCATGGTTACAATCTGGTTCCTAGAAAACAACAAAGTGTAAAGACTTCTTGTCTTCTTTTTGTGGATGATTAAAAACTATATGGTTCATCAGATGAGGAGCTGAAAGTACAACTGGGAGTGGTCAATACTTTTGTAGATGATAGAAGAATGTAATTTGGTCTTGATAAATATGTGAAAGCAACGTTTAAAGCAGGAAAGTTGCAGTACCAAGAAAATATCAGTCTGGGACAGCAATGTGATATAAAGGATATTGAGCAGGAGGGAGTATAAATTATTTGGGAACTGATGAATAATTGAGAAGAAAACATGAACAAATGTGACCAAAACTCAATAAGGAATACTTTAGAAGACTAAAATTAATACTGAAAACAGCCCTGACATCTAGGAACAAAGTCAAAACAATAAACCGATGTATACTTCCTGTTCTAGCTTACAGTTTTTGGGTAATTTGATTGCCCCCAAAATGTATTGGATCAGCTGAATCAGTTGCTTAATGTTTTTCAAATGCTATATAAAAATCATTGCATACCAAGATTATATATTCATCTTTCTGATGGAGGTATGGCCTCCTGCAGTCATAGGATTGCATACATACCTATTGACCTTGCCAGATCCAAAGATAGTGAACATTTTAAAACATGAAGACAACAAGTCTAAGATGACTTCCATGCTTACGTTAGCAGAAGCAAATCAGTGTCAAGCGGGAATGGAAACCAAAGTCAGGCAGCAGGTAAATGTGTAAAAAAATAATGAAACAAAGAAACAAAAAAGAATATAAGGAGAAGAATCAAATGAGAAGGCAGGAAATGTGGAAATGTGGAAAGGCAGAAATATAGTTGAAAGTACAGAAAACTCCTGGAACAACTTCATGTCCACCAGAATCTGATGCAGGAATGATTAAGGAGAGGTGAATTTAAACCAAAATATGAAAGGTTAATATTAGCGCCTCAGGATAATAGACTGCATACACATTGGTTCCCAGTGTCCATTGAAAATGTGGGAGAAACAAACAAATGTAGATTCTGTAAAACAGAACTGGAAGCGGTCACACACCTTGTGGCTGGATGTGATACACTAATGGTAGAGGGCCTGTATACTGAAAGGCATAATAATGTGGCAAGACTGCAGCATTGGGGATTTTGCAAACATTACAATACTGAAGTAGTTGAGTAGCACTGAAAACATGAGCCACAAAGTGATCCAGAGAATGATGAAGTTTAAATCATGTGGGATTACCCATTATCATCAGTTCAAAAAATAGATGCAAGAAAACCATATATAGTTGTCTATGAAAGGACAAAAGTAGCATTGATCATTGAAACTGCTACACCTAGGTTCTTTCATACAGAGAGACACAATTATAAAATACCAGGATTTGCAGCCAGTGAAAATATTTGTATAGATTTCTTAAAGCGGTTATGAAAAAGTGATAAAAAAACTTTTAAGAAATTAGATTACTTTAGGCATTGTTGACTATAAGGTTATTATGGCAAAACTGCAGGATAGATTTGTTAAAGTAATCGAAGAAGTGATCAGTGAAGGCTGTATGGAGATAAAGGACATAATTATTATTATTATCATTATACTACTGTTGTTGTTATCATTTATTTTTGTTGATCAGGACAATTTGACTTGGTATGAAAGCCCATTTTCAGTGGAGGCCTGGGGAGAAAAGTCCCACAGACTCAATATCTTTACAAAAATTTATAGTATAAAATACAGAAAAGTTTCACATAAAATTAATATTTATTGTTAAATCAGATTATGCATTTACTTGAAAGTATAGCTAAAACCAAATGTCAGTACATGAAATTGCAGCATAGGTTTTAGAACTATTTCACACAGCATTACTTCAGTTTGCATGTCTGAACTGCAGTAACTTATACAGATATGGTAACTGACAGGTATTGATTTTTATGTATATATACATGGTGAATGTGGAAATGCAATCAGTTTTTATGAATTGAAAAGCATTTGTCAGAAAAGAAATAGTTACAGAATAAGAAGTTAATTGTGTTATACTGGAAGGTGAATCCCCATGGTGGTTAGTCAAAGTGGAAAAGTGGTTAGGGGAAGTGTGAAGAAAGAGAGAGAAAAGCTGGGCAGACAAAGAGAGGTATATAAAGCAAATGGTAAGATGAGAGGAGCGTGAAATAAATATTCTCTACACAAAAGGTCTTTCAGGAATGTTCTGAAAGAAGTATCCATAATTATCTAAATTAAGTTACCCAGGTGTGGAACACGTAAAAAGCCATTTATTGTTTTGGTACTGTTTAAACTCGGATTGGAAACATGTTAACATGTTTATCAGTTTGAGTGTGAGAGGGATAGAATTCCATAATTGTGAGACATAATTGGAGTATAAGAAGCTCCCTGCTTAGATGATGGATTTAGTGGTGAGCAGGAAGGATTTGTTGCCAGAAGGCAGGTTTCTGGTACAGGAAAAGTGTTGCATAATATTTTGGAATGCAGGCATTTTTCTGGCATATAGATAAGTGTGTATGCCATAACTAACTAAGAATAGCATAAGTAACCGGCTAATTCTAAACAGTTTAGCACTCTTAAGGTGGTACAATGATGGGATTTGTATGGGGAGTTTGCAGTAAATTTAACTACTTTATTTCAGTTTTGTTAATATTAGTAAGAATGGGAGACAAAAACATAAGAGATGGGAGTAGGTATGATCCAGTGATGGATTTTTTGGCATTATCTGTGAGACATTTCTTAGCCTTGTAGATGGAACAAAGATTCATGTGTGTTTTGTGATGGCTTACAGGAGATAACTTAGTTTAAAGAAGTGCTTCAATTTCAGGTTGTTGGCTGGATATATATATGGATGATATGTTTTAAGTTATTATACTTCTTTGGGGTAAATAACATTAACTTTGTTTTATCTGGGTAAATGGTAATTACCCAGCCAAGATTCTGTAGCAGTGAAGGAGAGTAAAGAGATGTTGTTGTCTATCGAAAAAAATCTAACTGAAATTAAGGAAAGTGAAATACAGGATAAATCGGTTATATGTGTTGTTCAAAAGGCATTTGGTAATCTTAAGCATGACAAAATATTATTGTATTCCAGATTTAGTAGCAATTTTCTTAAGACAAGTGTATGAAGTATCATGGGCTATACACCTGCTGTGAATAGTCGGCTGGGAAAAACGTTCAGATTAATGTAGGAGTTAAGCATGGTTGTCCACATGACTGCATGTATTAAAACATTTCAGTTCTGTGTTAAATGCTGTAATAGAAAAAACAGAAGATATGTTTGAAGCAAGTATTATTAATAATGGTAAAATGGCAATACCTTTGATATTTGCTTATACAGATGACCTGGTTGTTCTGGTCAAAATAAAGCATGGGTTAAGGTTGTAATGCAAAGGTTAATTGATTTGTAGTACATGGAGCACCTTAATTATGTTCAAAAATGGCTAAATTATATCCCACTTCATTGCTGCTATAGGGTCAGAACCGACCTTAACAACGTTTACAGGGATACTTCATTTTTAAGCATCCACTAGGCATTGTTAGCATCATATCTGCACTAAAAGCAAACAGCAGTGACCAGTAAACAGCAGCAGTAGGGAATAAAACAGCTTGGCTTCAACTCCCATTTCTGCCTGCTGTCAACCGAAGTACACAAAATATTTTGAATTAAATTGCTTCCCTTACACTGAGAATACATAAGATGTCAACTATTACCCCACTGCTTTACAAGTTTTCAAAGCCAAAAGAACACATTGTGTGTTTTTTAATCTTACTTTTGTTTAATTTTCAGTACATGGAGAAGATAAAATCCATGCACTACAAAGAATTACAAGTGAGTCAGTGCATCATAACCCTGTATTATGTGTTCTTGACATGGATTCCAAGATTCACTTCTTGAGCTTCGTTCTCAAGGTGAATTTCTTGCCATTCATGTCTCAGACATATAATAAAGCAGTTACAATCACTGACCCACTTATAATTCTGTATATTAAGTGTAGCTAGTTGGAGGTGTAGTCTATGTGGGAAATATGTACTTACAATGAAGGAAGTTAGGAATTACAGATATTTTGTGAGGATGAAATAAGCATTCACTTTTACAATGGGGAAGCATGCTACAAAAACATGGGATATTGTTAAAGTACAGAAAATGCATGACTTGTCTTACAGTGAGAAAAATATACTGAATACATTCAGCACTGTTTTTGCTGTTTGGACAATACATTAAACCCTATTAAAAGAGGAGGCTTGAGTCTTATTTATTCTATTGACTTTTTAGCAACTGTATATATATTTACAGTGTTAAAGTTGTACTAAAAGATAGAGGGATCAATTCAGGAAGGTTACTGCAAAGCATACATTACGTGTACACCTCACAATCACAGTTTTGGATTTAGAGGCAGCCCTATCATGGTGCTATAGCATAAAGAGATGCAGTGTCATGGTGGACTGTCTCTGCAGCCATGTTAAATTCTAATGAGGCAGGTCAGAGGAAAGGCACATATTAGCCATGTGCTCTCCCCTCAGAACTACGTGCCGTAGGGCATTTACACAGCTGAGCAATTCAATGAACTGGTTGACTGCATAAATTAGCATGGCTGCCCTTGGCTACTCATTGTAATCAATATGCTCAAAAGGCCCTGTTCATGCATCACAGTAGAGGTAAGTGCTGGACAGCTTAGTAGCCAGGTAATGTTAGGATGTGTGTGCATGAGTGTATGTTAATGGCTGCTTGTGTTAATGTATGTGTGAGTGCTTGCCTGCCTGGGAGGTAGCAGTAGGGGACTTAGTGAGGGGGTAGGTTTTGTTTGTGTGTGTGTGTGTTTGGGTTGTGGTGACTATCATACCTCCATACATCCTAATAGCAAAAAAAAATTGCAGCATTGAGTCAGAGAAAAACTAGCTATCAGGGATTATGCTAACTACTTGGGTTAGGGAAAATTCTAAACACCGGGGATTACTCTAACTACATGGGTCAGGAAATGCTAGACACAGGTATTAGTCTAACTACATGGGTAAGTGAAACACTAGACACAAGGGATTACTCTAAATCTCAGGGTTGTGAGAAATGCTAGATACCAGGGAGTACTCTAACGACATGGGTTAGGGGAATGCTAGACTCCAGGGATTACTCTAACTATGTGGGCTAAGGGAATGATAGACTGGGTTGGGGGAAATGCCAGACACCAGGCAGTACTCTAATTACATAGAACAGGGTAACACTTGACATTGTGGATACCTTCTCATGCCATAATGGCACTCACACATAATAGGAACAGGGGGCGAAACATTGGACACCAGGCAGGGAAACAATTCTCAGGCCATAATGTCACTTAAACAATATAGGGATGAGGGGAAAACACCAGATACCAGGGACACTCTATATATCATGCCTTAAAGCATTTAATTAAAATTAAAAATGATGTGGAGGAGAATTAGACACCAGGGATACCAATCCTGTAACCTTCCACCAATGATATTAATTCTCTGTATCACCAATAATCATCAGGGATGTGCTGAACTGAATTATGAGTGTTGAAAAAAATGAGCAGTAACCTGACAAAGAAGGGATTCAAACCCTGTACTCAAGTTAAAATAAACCTCAGCAGTAACCTGCTGTGCTAACTTATAAGTTATGTACATGCCATGCCTTATACTTAAAATATATATATATATGTTTATGCTCTGTTTTTGTATACAACTAATTGATACTTCTTCCTTGACTCTATTTTCTGTATTCTTCTGTATACATTTTCATGATTGTACTTAATTTGTTTTGTATTCTATATTGTTATTTTGTATATCATTTGTTAATGGCTTGTTGAACTCAACATGGAGCTTTTCTCCCCGGGCCTCTACTGAAAATGGGCATGTATCCAGCTAGACTAGCCCGGACAACAAATGTAAAATAAAATAAAAAATAAATAAAATAAAATAAATAAATGTACCAGAGTTTTCTTTTTTTAATATATTGAGTATCTTGGGCATGATTCAGTGTCTACAACAGTTTGTGATGTACACAGGGGTGGGACAGGGACAGAAGGCATACCTCTCAACCTTGAATTGCAAGACATCAAGACAGAGCAGACGTTAATGGTGGGACAAAATCAGGGATGCATTTTCATTATGCTTCATGCAAACTTAGAAAGTTGCTAGTCTAAAAGATTTGGCACTGCTGAATGAGGGGAAAAAAGGAAAAGGATATACTGGGAATTTTCTCCCAACACAAGGACATGTATGGGGTATGTGGTAGGTGTAAGCATGTTTGAATTTGTGTATTGTGTCTGGGAGACTGACTAGAGTATGCACGTGTTAACATAACAAGGCTGCTGCAATTAACTACTGCAAGGAGTGAGCTGCACCCGCAGTAGTTAATGGCAATTCAGAGACATACAAATTAGCCAAAATGAGTTATTTCTTCATTATGTCTTATGTGTCTCTGAATCACAAAGCAATGCATTGTGGAAAAACAGTCTTTTTACCACAGTCCTTAATGCTATCGTTTTTTTTTTGCTGGATTCCCCATAAGAGAACATTTATGGGAAAATTCTTAAAATGAAGAAAATGGATTTTTTTGTGTGTGATTTTTTTTTTTTTTTTGCCAAGATAAGAAAGGAAAAGAATACCTTCTGAATACACAAAAGAATATTATTAGAAAACAATAGAATGGAAAAAAAATCAATGAATTTGAAGTGTCAAAGAATAGAGGAATATGGTATGAAAATACAATGAATCCCCATAGCTCTCAACCTCTGGCCACAAAAAATCTGGACAAAGCCAAAAATAATAGGGGACAAAGCACCAAAAATAGGGACAGATTTTAAGTATTGCTCTTATAACCTTAGAAAGCTGATACCATGCAAGGTATTGTGTTATCATGCATTTTCTGAAGGATATTAAGTCTGAAACTCAAATGTCTGTTATTATATAATGACTTCAGTCCTCACTTATTCACCATAAAAATCCAGAAAACCACACATGTTATGAGGAACAGACCAAAAATATGAGGCAAAAAATCTGGTCAGTTGAGAGGTATGTGAATCCCTGGTGTAGAATAAATAATTGGTAAAAGGAAAATCAATGTTTTTAGGAGAACAATTTTTTTCATTGAGATTGTCCTTACAAAAATTAACTCTGCACAAAGGGGGACCATCAATCAACTCTGGGAGTTATAGATCCATAAGCTTGACTAGCCTCTTATACAAGGCCATGGAAAGAATCATTATGGGCCTTATGAAAAAAGACATAAGTAATCTCCAAATACTGGACCCAACTCAGTTCAGATTTGTTAATGGTAGATCATGCCTGTTAAACATGGCTGACTGCTTCATGAAAGTCACCAAGATCCTGGAAGAGAGAGAGACAGTGCATACCACCTATCTTGACCTAGCCAAGGCATTTGACACAATTCCCACTCAGGTATTATAGAGAAACTCTTGGAACTGGGAATTAACATGTACATTACCAGATGGGTAGCCAACTGGGTCACTGACAGGACACATACTGTCAAAGTGGGTGACTTCACCTCTAGAAAAATACAGGTCACTAGTAGCATACCACAGGGTTCTGTGCTTGACCCCTTACTGTTCATAATTTATTTCTCAGAAGTGCAGGCAAACTTGGACAGCCTGTGGCTGACCAAGTTTGCTAACAATTGCAAATTGGGAGCAGCCATTGAGTACCGCAATGATGTTAATACACTGCAGACATGGTTAACGCAGACAAATGATTGGTGCCAAAGCTGCTGTTTAAAGATAAATGCAAAAAAATGTACTATTATTCCCTTTGGTAAAACTGACATCCCTGCTAATTCTGAAGAAGTCCCAGTTTAACATAGATGTAAGCGCTTGACCTTTGTGTTTGTAATAAAGTGTTTTTAGTGTGGAACTCTGGATCATTTTTTGGATTGAGATTAATGAATCTCCAGTTTACCTCTTGTTGGTTGTCCACAATATCAAGTCCTGTTTTTTGGATTAAGGGGTGATCTGTGCCTGAGATATAGGGTAGTCTCTGACTCAACCCTGATAGAAATGCTACACATTCATAAATCAAGCCGTATGATGGTCATTCACTGCAGGGATTTTAAACTAGCCTCTGACATGAACAGATCATGCTGGAGAGATATATACATCTCCCAGAGACTAACACTTCTCTGGAATAAGCTTCCAATTCATGTGAAATAGAACCCCTCCCTGACCCTCTTCAAATGCAACCTAGATCAATGGATGGGGGCTGAAAATTCACAACTGGGGTGCACCCATGTCCCTTCTGGACAGAGAAAGTTGTTATTAACTGCCATAGACCCTTACATCTGTGAACTTCACTCACCTAACCACTGACAACTGGGGCAACTCGGGATAAATATGGCTAGGCTTGTAAGGGATCTAGGTCCATTAGCCTAGTAGCCTTCTATGAACCTATGAAATATTAAATGTATGATGAAAGGTTGTGTAATTTATGTAAAGAATGTAAAAGATACTAAAGTTCACAGAGGAGATTAAAAATATAAGGCAAAAGAAGGAATAATAGACAGTTAATAGAAACATGATTGCTTCTGGTTATTATGATACAGACATAGATAAAAATATATTTGCATATATTTTACATATTTGGAAGCTAGATTCACTGAACTATTATAAAATAAAAATGAGATGCAAAAATGTTACAAAATATATTAAATATTGGTTGTGGCTTAAAGGATGGGGACAATGAACAAAAAGACTTATGAATGTGCATGTAATGGTTGCCTGTTTCTAGGCATGACTATGCAAATATGTAAATATTGTTTAATATTATTATAAATATGTTATTATATGCAGATGTAAATAACTCCTTTTGATAATTATATTCATATTTTGGCATCTTATCAAGTGGAATGCACTCATATTTTTCAGATGTATGATAGCGCTGGTTTGCACCATTCAACTGTTCAACGTGGTGGTCTGCATTTATCTTCAGCCTGTTCGCTACAGTATCACAGTGGTTATACAAACATTTATTTCCCATCTACAGTAAGAGCAATGCCCATACACTGTACAACCATAGTTATGTCTATGTTTTAAAATATATCATTTGATGTCATTATAGACTGTACTACAAAGGAGATCTAGGAGGATTTTAACAGTATATTTGAAGTTGGATACTTAACGTCGGCAGGTCCAGTTCGATATTAGTCATTTGATATTAGTCATCCCACTAACCTTAATTATCAACTCAGGGTCAAAATTATCTTAAGGTGGAAATCATGCTTAATTAAAACATTAAATTCATTAGAACTTATTTTATCTTTCTACTGTTAATGTTACTATTGTATGTCCCACAGTTCTGGGTCAACCTTTCATAGTTTCATACTTATTCATAATTGTTATTTATATTCTTGGACAAATACTTTTGAACATCATTAATCATTCCTATATGTTATATGAACAACAACAACAAATCATTGGGCATAATGAAAATGTAATTTTTCTTGTTTTCTTTTGCCATTTTTCATTCTTGACATTTTAAATAGGAATTTCAGATTTTAAAATACATTTTTCTTGGTGTTTGGTTGTCTTGCTCTATAGGTATTGTGATTATACTAATATATGAAAGAAACTGATTTTAATGTTTTGTTTTTTGCTCTGAAGTCTTCTGGTATATAGCCTGAGGCAAAACTACTTAACTATATTAAGCATGTATAACTATTTAGCTGTGCCATGTTGTTTTCCAATTTATGAAGAAAACTGTGTGCCTTTAGGCTATAACTGTGTTAAACCCTATAGTAACATTAACAGTAGAAAGATAAAATAAGTTTTAATGAAATGAATGTTTTAATTAAGCATGATTTCCACCTTAAGATAATTTTGACCCTGAGTTGATAATTAAGGTTAGTGGGATGACTAATATCAATGACTGATATCGAACTGGACCTGCCGACGTTAAGTATCCAACTTCAAATACATTTATTTCATCAGTGTATTTAGTCTTATACTTTGCATCTTCTTTTTTTACTCCCTAATCTACTTCTTTTTGCTGAGATTTCTCTACCTTTTATATATGACATGATTAAATATTTTTTTGTCTTCTAACTCCCACTGTGCTTTGTGAATTTTTTATGTCCTATTTTGTTTTTTTCTTTCCTCTTTTTCTTTCTTTCCTCTATATACTCACATATTTAAGTGTATGTGTGTATGTATATGTATATGTATGTATGTATATATATATATATATATATATATATATATATATATATATATATGTGTGTATGTATGTGTATATATATATATATATATATATATGTATGTATATATATATATATATATATATATATATATATATATATATATATGTATGTATATATATATATATATATATATGTATGTATATATATGTATGTATATATATATATATATATATATATATATATATATATACTTCCCTAAATAGTAGTAGAGGATTTATTTATAATTATTGCTGCCAATCAATTGTATACTGTCATTATAATTTTTTCTGTATATGATGGCCTATGTAATTATTTATTTATTTATTTGTTTATATATTTCAACTGTTCTGCTGGACTATTTTGTATATATATATATATATATATATATATATATATATATATATATATATATATATATATATATTTTTTTTTTTTTTCTTTCTTTGTAATAACTTGGAGCTTTTCTCCTCGGGCCTCTACTGAAAATGGACATATATCCAGTTAGACTAGCCCAGTCAACAAATGTTAAATAAATAAATAAATAAATAAATAAGAGTTAGAAAAGAAAGAAAAGGAACATTTATAAAGGGGATTATTTGTTGCTGAAGAGTTTTCAGTTCTGCAAAGTGGTGCATTGTTTATTTGTGCTAATCTTCACTGTGCATGATTATAGACTTTCACATATTTAGTTCATCAGTGTATTTAGTCTTATACTTTGTACCTATTTGACAGTATGATTTTTATAATTAGAATGCATTGGAGAAATCAAAGCAGGATAGTACTGGACATTTCTCATAACTAATTATCGGAACTAACTGCTTATGTTTAAAATGTATAACATTATTAGCCTAAAGATAGACATACTCATATCAAAAATGAAACACAAAATGCCAAATAAGCACCAAGAAAGTGTTTCTGCAAGTGGAAAACACCCTGCCCATGTTTACTACAGGGACAATGTGCAAAATGCATTTTAAAGTTCTTTTTTTTCCTATGCTCTTCCCCCTCTTAGTGTGTTTCCATTTCATTCAGGCATCTACAGGAAACAATACTCTGGCATAAGATGTCTGAGGAAATAAAACTTGGGGAAAAATGTGTGGGCAACACATTTCAAGCAGCTGTCTTATTAAGACTTAAGGGGAAACCTGCATGAATTAGTTTGATTTATAGTGCATGGCAAAGGCTTGTTATGCATAAAAAGCAGTCTACACATTTATGCTTTTGTACATTTCAGTATGAGTGCAGGAAGCATTTGTCATGCAGTATATGCTTTTGTACATTTCAGTATGAGTGCAGGAAGCATTTGTCATGCAGTATAATAATAATAATAATAATTATAAGAAAACACTCTTGGGTCATCCATGATGAGAGTGCAGTCACCTGCCTATAAAATTAATTTAAAAAATAAAGAATTTGCAGTGCTCTGTTTGTTGGTAAGATTAAAGAACTGTGTTTAGCCCTTAGTTAGTCAGTTTTACTGCAAACAAATAGTGCATTGTCATTAAGTGAAGCTGCTCTAAAATGTTTAGAGTTTCATTTATGTACAAAGCCTGTTCATAACTGTTGGAAACCTCATGCACACAAATCTAGTGCAGAAGAAAGTGGTCAGCAGCAGGGGTGACATATATAAACCTTTTAGCTTGTGCCAAGATGTGCCTATTTCTGCCTTTGGTGTAGAGGACACTGCTGACATACAGATAACAGTTTTGGTTTTGTTTTGGCTTAAAGTTCTGTCACCCATCAATAAATTATATTATATTGAATAATTGGTCTTTGTCAGTGAAATAACCCAACATCAGCAAGGTAGTCATAAGACATTCGATTTTTATAATGACAGCGTTTGATACTTCTCTGAAACTCTAGGTGCGTGCGAATTACATCCCATTGAAAGTAAAAAGGAAAAGATTCTATTCCTGCAACATGCAGAGTATTAATGTGCACCGCACTCTCCTTCTTTCTTCGGTAATAACACTTAAGGAGCTATGCAGCAAACAACTATTTGAACTCTCACTTACAGAGGTTGCATAAGTGGATAAGAGCAGCACTATTTCATGATTGTGTGTGGGACGTTCCAGAAGGAAAACTAATATGCGCATATTCAAACATGTATGTCATCCAGAAAAGAAATTCTAATGTTTTACTTTGCTATTCTTCTATAAGTTCTTGCAAATTCACATTCATTACTACAGTAATGATGTTTGTGTCCAGTGAGGCATGTGCTTGTTTTACTCACAGTGGAACTGTGGGGTTATCAAATATTAGAGCTTTTTTATGGGGGGGGGGGTGGGTGCCAGGTCACAACACTCATTTATGGCCTATTCAGTCTGGTTTCATTAAATTTCAACTTCATGTATGTTATCCGAAAAATGCATTCCATAAAACTAAAGCACAAGGCATTTCACTAATTATTCACCAGATCACCAAGTAGTGTGTCTACGCGGGTCTACTTTGTTTGCCCGAACTTTCATTTGCCCGACAACCATTTTCCAGACACCAAATGACCGAAAGTTCATTTGACCGACAGTTCATTTGACCGACAAGCATTATTGGCAAGAAAATGGGATATGCCCCCTTCCCCACTGCAGTGCAACCCTGGAGTTAGAATATATAGTCGGGGGGGTGGGGGGCACAGCCCCCCACAATGGGGGGTGTAGGGGGTGAGGCCCCCCACTTAATTTCATATTATAATGCTTAGTTTTGGTTTAATATTCTTTAGTAACAGAAATGTAAGTAGGGGGCTGTGCCCCCCACACACCCCTAACTATATATTCTAACTCCAGGGTCGCACTGCAGTGGGGAAGGGGGCATATCCCATTTTCTTGCCAATAATGCTTGTCGGTCAAATGAACTGTCAGGCAAATGAAGTGTCGGTCAAATGGGGTCGGGCAAATGGGTGTCGGGCAAATGAAAGTTCGGGCAAACAATGTAGACCCATCTACGCACACATATAGGTGTGTGTGTGTGTGTGTGTGTGTGTGTGTGTGTGTGTGTGTGTGTGTGTGTGTGTGTGTGTGTGTAAACAACTATGTGCGTGTAATTGCACACATGGTGAATATTTATAAATCCCATAAGTCTGATACAGTGTTCATGTCTGAAGGCTCTGTTTGGACACTGACTTTAAGGATGCATGGCTATCAACATGTGAGTTTCCTCAGTTATTTAAATGAATCTTAAATGTATAGCATACTAGTGAAGTGAGTGTTGTTAAGAGTAGCTCATTCTAAATTATGGGGATGAGCTGTCAGATGGACTTCATATTTGTACTAAAAGATTTTATACTATAGTTCAAATTACTGTGTCTGTGTGTCTTAACATTGGTCTGTATGTAAGGTTTACGATACCTTAAAATAATTGCTATGCATGGAAACACAGTTAACTGTTCACACATTTCCATATATAGCAAATTTCTAGCATGTGTGATTTTCTGGTAATATTTTACTGGACTGACTAGATGTGTAAGTTGTCCTTTAGCTTAAATATAAAATGAATGATAACATTTCAGAATTGTGTGTATGTTGGTTTTAAACAGAATGGTCATACAATCCCTGTTTTTTATAGAAACATTTTTAATAGCGAGATCACTTCTTTCATAGCTTTATTAACTATTATGTCATGAGCGGACAGATACTCCGCTATGGCGACCCTTAACCGGGAAAAGCCGAAAGAAGAAGAAGATGCCTAGATGAGTACAAAATGAAAATGTATCTGTTATTTTGATCCTGAAACCTCTACAGTGTGTCATCTTCTCAAGAGCTGTTCGATCAAATAGGAATGGCATCATTATTGGTGTTTGCCGAATAACATTAATTTACTTTTATCTATACTACAATTAATGTTGTGTTCTAATATGTCCCAAAGGATGTATTTATTATTTAAAAGTTGTTTACTGGATATGATAAAACCAGACTTACAGTCAATAACATAGTTACTTAGCCAGCATAACTTGGTGGCAAAATCTGAACTGACTTACACTGGACCAAGCACTGACCCCTGAGGGGACACTGCAAGTAATGGGTACAGTCTAATTACTGCGACTAAGCAGAAATTCCTTAAGATTCCAAGAGCAGGATAAGTTATTTCTTACACTTATTTCCAAGAATTGCACTTCTGTAATGCTTATACTTGTGCTATACAGTTAATCTACTATATTTTGCACTGTTATAAAGCTTTTTTTACTGTTTCACTGCATTTATGTACTGTTTTAACTGTATCTTTCATTGCTAGATACTGTTTCATTACTCTAATTGCATGTTTACGGAATTACTAACTGGTAAACTGCTTTTTCATACTGATTGTATTTTCTGTTTGTGAGTGCCCTATCCATGCTTTTCTATGCATTTTTGATTTTTTGAGGTTTCTGTGTTCTAGTCAGGTATCATATAATTGATTTGTTTGCAGTTAAAAGCATTCTCTAAAGTCTCCTTGCTCCTTTATTGGTTTAAAACATTCATTTAGTGGCTACAGCTAGTAGCTGTAATAGTTTCCCCCCCCTCATTGTTGTCTTGTTCTTATACTTGGTGGCTTTGCAGTTGCCTGCCTATACTGTATATTTGATCTGGGACACTCCTCCCAGTCTAGTGTCATTAGTTCATTCTACCTAATAGAGAGAGAACATTTATGAAGTCCAACCCACTTAGATTCTTAACCTTGAATTAACTTCTGTTCCAAAAAAAAAAAAATTCTAAACTTGTTTCCCCCCTTGCCTGTAATGAGTCTAGTCCAGATACAGATTTGCTGTATCTAGGACTATTTGTAAGCTCCTGAGCCCCCAAGCCTTTCTGTGTTAGAGGGAAGCCTTCTAGCTTATCAGTGGGAGTGGTAAACACTAGGTAACCTATCTACCACATGAGTGCTTTCTGGCCCAGAAATTGTAGTTATTGGCCATTTGGGCAGTTTTTCCATCTCTCAAAACATTCTGATTTAAAAGCCCGCATTTGCACTTGTTTCCCCCTTTCTTGTAACTATTCTAGTCCAGATACAGATATGCTGTGTCCAAGACTGTAAGCTTCTGAGCCCCCCAAGCCTTTATGTGTTGGAGGGAAGCCTTCTAGCTTATCAGTGGCAGTGGTAAGCATTTGGTAGCCTATCTACCATGAGAGGAGTGGTTTCTGGCCCAGAAACTGTAGTTTATTGGCCGTTTGGACAGTTTTTCCATCTCTCTCAACTTTCAGGTTTAAAAGCCCGCGTTTGCTCTTGTTTCCCACCTTTCTTGTAAATAGTCTAGTCCAGATACAGACTTGCTGTATCCAAAACTGTTTGAAAGCTTCTGAGCGGTGCCAGAGCCTGCTCTTTAATTTTTTCCTTAGATGTACTAGTTCTTTTCTCTCCTGCACTTATACTAGCTTATTAGTCTAGCACTTTATCAGACTTCTTGTAGCAATTATTGTAGCACACAAGTTCTCCCAGCACTAAACGTTCTACAAGGAAACAGATCTAGTACTTATTATCAATGCCCACCCCTCCAGACATGTCTAAAAGTCAGTTCCCTGTGCTTTCTCCTATTAACCTGGTGAACTTGGGCACCCTGAGGCAATGTAGCAACTGCCTGACAACCCTCTCCTCTTACCTTCCAACACTCAGACTTGCGAGAGATGCACTTATATATCCAAATTGGAAGCCACACACTCTCCAGCCAAGACCAGAATAGCTGGTCAAGAGGAGAAGGTCGACACTTGCACCACACCACATGGAACACATAGCCCTCCAGAACACACAGCAACACTGTCTTTACATAAAAACACAAACCACACACCCACCTTTGCAGAGGCTCTCAATAAAAATCTACCCAAGTAGCAGAGACCTCCAAGGCAGAAATGCACTCGACCACCACAACACAACACTAATCACGAGACACATAACCCTCCTAAACAGTGTGCCACTCAACCAAAGCCCCTAAGGCAAAAACATCATGACCAACACACTAGTCATAGGTGACACGATAGTGAGGCAGACTGATGTCCCACTCACTAGGATGAATAAGGAGAAAGTAACAGTCAGCTGCCTATCAGGTGCCAGGATCCAACACATAATGCATGCACTTAGTTCACTCAACAACAGGTACAATATGACCCTGTCATTGTACATGTGGGTGTAAATGACCTGAGATGTACCTCCCTGGCCAACATGAAAAGAGACATGGAGCTCTCGGATTATGTAGCCCAGGCGGGTATGACCCCAGCCCTGAGCAGCATCCTACCATCACCTAGAATGATACCATAGTACAAGCAGAAAATTATTGATTTCAACAATTGGCTAAGTTTCTGGTGTCATTCTAAGGGTATCCAGTACCTGTCTGCCTGGGATGACATGACTGACAGACCTCGCTGCTTTGCCAGAGATGGCCTGCATCTGTCACCCCTGGGCTTCCGGATACTGGCCAAGGCTCTTGCAACCCCTATAGTGCCTTTTTTAGGTGGTATTCCAAAGATCAAATTACCACCGTAACAGCTACAAACAAATGCAATCTAAGGGTTATGTTGCTGAATGCTAGAAGTCTAAATCTCAAAATGCACTCACTCAAGTCATTCCTTAAAACAGAGAACATCAACATTTGTGCTGTAACAAAGACCTGGATCAAGGCAGCAGAAAGCACCGCTGCACTACCAGGCTATAACTCATTCCACACCTTTCAGCCCCAGAACTTAGTCCGAAGCTCCAAAGGTGGTGGTGTTTCCATATTCATAAAGGATGCACACACCTCCCGACTGGTAGCCCAACATAACACATCAGAGATACTTCAGGTGCAGTAAACATTGGGTAAGACAGCAATTCAGGTCGTAGCCTGCTATAGGTCTCCAACCATGTCCCAAGACTTGCACTCCACGTTCCTAAGCACCCTGGAGAATATTAGAGTCCAACCTAACACTCTCTTACTAGGCAACTTCAACTACCCCTCCATTAACTGGGTAAACTACTAATGTACCAATACACTTGCCCAACATTTCCTGGAGTTCATTAATTCCAGTGCCCGGGACCAGCTCATTCTTACCCCCACTAGAGGCAGCAACATCCTTCATCTGGTCATTATTAACATGGGCGACCATTCCTCTACACCAAGAGTCATCTCCTCCCTGGTTAGATCCAACCACAAACTAATCACCTTGGAAATCCACATCCCTCCCACCCCCCCAGCAAAGGTAACCACCATGAAAAACTTCTCCAAAGCTAACTTTGGGATCCTAAAAACAGAGGTGGCTAACTTCACGGCACCCATGCAAATGGAGAATAGTTGCATGACTGCAGAATCATACACCAATGTACTGTACGAACATGTACACAAATGCATGGATCTTGCCATACCCAATAGAACCAATACACTCTCCTCCAAAAGAAGGAAGCCGATCTGGTGATCCCCTGCCATAAACAAAGTCTACAACAGAAGGAGGAAACTGATGTGGAATAAGGTGAAGTCTCAAGACTGGAAAATCTCCCTTATCTGCCTCAAAAAAAAGTTGAGATCCCTCATCAAATCCTCTAAAGCTAGGTATGAAAACAGAATTGCACCAGATAGTAGAGACAACCACAAGGCCTTCTGTAGTTATGTAAAGAATCTCCACAGCAATACCCAGATTTGCTCTGAGCTACTGCACAATGGTACCTCCTATACTGAGCCAACAGATATTGTCAGTGTACTGGCCATCAGATTCAGTGCTAACTTTACCCCCCCCCCCCCAAAGGATCAATCACAATACCAGTAGACTGCCAGGCACCCAGTATTATTGCTGCACAGGTTAAAACAGCACTGTCCAAGGCCAAGAATACAGCTTCTATGGGACCTGACAATATACCTGGTTGTGTTCTACATGAACTAGCGAGTGAACTGGCACTTCACCTGTGTGCCAATCACAGCCTCACCTCAGGCTTTGCCCCTGCTGAATGGTGCACTGCTACAGTCATCCCTCTCCACAAAGGTGGAGCGACTACAGACCCTGGGAACTATTGCCCCATTAGACTGACGAGTCTGATATGCAAAGCTATGAAACACATCATCATGGACCTAATAAACAAGGATGTAGGGACTCTCCAAACTCTGGATCCCACACAGTTTGGTTTTGTGAAGTGTAGATTATTGCCTGCTCAACTTGGTCAACTTCTTGGAGTCAGTCACCAGAGCTGTGGATGAAGGCAAGGTGGTTCATACAGCCTACCTTGATCTGACCAAGACTTTTGATACCATTCCCCACTCAGGAATCATAGAAAAACTCACTAAGCTTGGCATCAACCCCCTGTATCACTAGGGGGGTTGCAAACTGGCTCACAGATAGAATCCACACTGTGAAAGTAGCTGACTCCAAGTCAGACTGCCAATTAGTCATGAGTGGAGTCCCACTGGGTTTGGTCCTGGATCCTCTCCTGTTTGGTATCTACTTCTCTGAAGTCCAGGCCAACATGAAGGGACTCTGGCTGACAAAGTTTGCAGATGACTGCAAGTTGGGAGCTATTATTAACTCCCCAAGTGATGTTGACATCCTACAGAATAGCCTCACTGTAACTAACGACTGGTATCAAAACCATGGCCTTAAGCTCAGTGCCAAAAAATGTGTCATCATCCCCTTTGGGAAAAACCCAGTTCCCATGAATTACCACACTGATGGTAGTCCACTGAACACAGAAGGCATTATAAGAGATCTGGGAACACAGGTTGACAGCAACGTCTCTTTTGATCACCACATTGCCACTTTGATCAGAAAGTCCTTCTATGTGGCACATCTCATTACTAAGGGTTTTGCATCCAGGAAGAAAGTGGTCATTGTGTCCCTCTACTCTTCCCTCATTAGGCCAATCATCGAGTACAATGCCCCATTTGGCATGTACCTCACTAGACACCTGCAACAACTGGAGAGGATGCAAAAGTACCTCACAAAGAGGATCCTAGGCCTTAAACACTTGTTGTATATGGACAGACTCAAAAAACTTCAACTATTCTCTGTCTCATATCGCCTACTTGGAGGCAATATCTACTTGACTTACAAAGTCATGTCTGACATAGCTCTGTTAGAAATGCTACATCTATAAAAATTCCAATCCCTCCGCAAAACAAGTTCCAGAGACCTCAACCTCATTACCACAATTAACAGAACATGCTGGAGGGACAGATTCATAATCCAGAGACTGCCCATGCTATAGTGCAGACTACCCATATATGTCAAGCAGAGCACCTTGTTGACTCTCTTCAAGAGAAATCTTGATGAGTGGATGGGAAACAGAAAATTCACCCCGGGGATAACATCAGTGGCTCTACTCGACAGATGCACTGGGAACCAAGGTTGATTGTCACTATGCCTGGGTAATCCTATGGCTAGGCTTGTAAAGGCCATTAAGCTAGTACACACCTATGAACCTACGAAATTAATTATAACTGACTGACTGTGATCACATAACCAGTTCACGATTCAGCATATTAAATAATTATTATATTGAAACTTAACTAGACATTTGCATGTTGAGATATGGGACAGGCAGTCAAAAGCTTTTATGAAGTCTAGAAATATTGTTTCATATGTTAAACCAGGATACACAAGCCAGTGCATTTCTCTGTGCCAGTCCCAAGCCCGGATAAATGGGGAGGGTTGCGTCAGGAAGGGCATCCGGTGTAAAACTTTACCAAATCTTTTCATGCAGTCACCAGTTAATATTTCCATACCGGACCGGTCGAGGCCCGGGTTAACAATGACTGCCACCAGTACTGTTAGCCAACAGGGTGCTGGCGGAAATTGGGCTACTGTTGGTCGAAGGAGGAGAAGAGGCAGAAGGCATGGCCAAAGGCAGGAAGAGAGGAGAAAGGCTAGGACTGCGGTAGTGAGGGTCGGAACTTTGAATGTTGGCAGTATGACTGGTAAAGGGGGAGAGCTAGCTGATATGATGGACGGAAGGAAGGTTGGTATATTGTGTGTGCAAGAGACCAGATGGAAGGGGAGTAAGGCTAGGTGCATCGGAGGTGGGTTCAAATTGTTTTATCATTGTGTGGACGGGAGGAGAAATGACGTAGGAGTTATTCAGAAGGAACAGTATGCGAATAGTGTTTTGGAGGTGAAAAGGGTGTCGGATAGAGTGATGTTTATGAAGCTGGAAATTGATGGTGTAATGATTAATGTTGTTAGTGAATGTGTTCCACAAGTTGGGTGTGCAATGGATGAGAAAGAAAAATTTTGGAGTGAATTGGATGAAGTGGTGATGACTGTACCCAAGGGTGAGAGAGTGGTGATTGGAGCAGATTTAAATGGGCATGTTGGTGAAGGGAACAGTGGGGATGAGGAAGTGATGGGTAGGTATGGTGTTAAACAAAGGAATGCAGAAGGTCAGATGGTAGTGGATTTTGTGAAAAGGATGGATATGGCTGTAGTGAATACGTATTTTAACAAGAGGGAGGAGCATAGGGTGACATACAAGAGTGGAGGAAGATGCACACAGGTGGATTATATCTTATGCAGGAGGGCCAGTTTGAAGGAGATTGGAGACTGTAAAGTGGTGGCCGGAGAAAGTGTAGTTAGGCAGCATAGGATGGTGGTTTGTAGGATGATGCTGATGATCAAGAAGAGGAGGAGGAGTGTGAGGGCAGCACCAAGGATCAAATGGTGGAAATTGAAAAAGGGTAATTGTGAGGTGGAGTTCAGGGATGAGTTAAGACAGGCACTGGGTGGCAGTGAAGAGTTACCAAATAGCTGGGTAACTACAGCAGAGCTAGTAAGGGAGACAGCTAGAAAGGTGCTTAGTGTCACATCAGGACAGAGGAAGGACGACAAGGAGACATGGTGGTAGAATGAGGAAGTACAGAAGAGTATACAGGCAAAGAGGTTGGCAAAGAAGAAGTGGGATTTTCAGAGAGATGAAGAAAGTAGACAGGAGTATAAGGAGATGAGGTGCATGGCAAAGAGAGAGGTGGCGAAGGCTAAGGATAAGGCATATGAAGAGTTGTATGAAAGGTTGGACACTAAGGAGGGAGAAAAGGACCTGTACCGATTGGCTAGACAGAGGGACCGAGCTAAGAAAGATGTGCAGCAGGTAAAGGTGATAAAGGATAACGAGGGAAATACACTCACAAGCGAGGAGAGTGTGTTGAAGAGATGGAAAGAGTACTTTGAGGGGTTGATAAATGAAGAGAATGAGAGGGAGAGAAGGTTGGATGATGTAGGGATAGTGAATCATGAAGTACAATGGATTAGCAAGGAGGAAGTAAGGATAGCTATGAAGAGAATGAAGAATGGAAAGGCTGTTGACCCAGATGACATACCTGTGGAAGCATGCAGGTGTTTAGGTGAGATGGCAGTGGAGTTTTTAACCAGATTGTTTAATGAAATCTTGGAAAGTGAGAGGATGCCTGAGGAATGGAGAAAAAGTGTTTTGGTACCGATTTTTAAGAATAAGGGTGATGTGCAGAGCTGTAGTAACTACAGAGGGATTAAATTGATCAGTCACAGCATGAAGTTATGGGAAAGAGTAGTGGAAGCAAGGTTAAGAAGGGACGTGATTAGTGATCAGCAGTATTCATGCCAGGAAAGAGCACTACAGATGGGATGTTTGCTCTGAGAGTGTTGATGGATAAGTACAGAGAATGTCAGAAGGAGTTGCATTGTGTTTTTGTAGACTTGGAGAAAGCATATGACAGGGTGCCTAGAGAGGAGTTGTGGTATTGTATGAGGAAGTCAGGAGTGTCAGAGAAGTATGTAAGAGTGGTACAGGATATGTACAAGGGTAGTGTGGCAGTGGTGAGGTCTGCGGTGGGAGTGCCGGATGCGTTTAAGGTGGAGGTGGGGTTACATCAAGGATCAGCTTTGAGCCCTTTCTTATTTGCAATGGTGATGGACAGGTTAACAGACGAGATCAGACAGGAGCCCCCGTGGACTATGACATTTGCAGATGACATTGTGATCTGTAGTGAGAGTAGGGAACAGGTGGAGGAGACCCTGGAGAGATGGACATATGCTCTAGAGAGAAGAGGAATGAAGGTCAGCAGGACTAAGACAGAATGTATGTGTGTGAATGAGAGGGAGGATAGAGGAATGGTGAGGATGCAAGGAGTAGAGGTGGCGAAGGTGGATGAGTTTAAATACTTGGGGTCAATAGTTCAGAGTAACGGTGAGTGTGGAAGAGAGGTGAAGAAGAGCGTACAGGCAGGATGGAGTGGGTGGAGAAGAGTGTCAAGAGTGATTTGTGACAGACGAGTACCTGTAAGAGTGAAAGGGAAGGTCTACAAGAGGGTAGTGAGACCAGCTATGTTATATGGGTTGGAGACAGTGGCACTGACAAAAAGGCAGGAGTTTGAGCTGGATGTGGCAGAGTTAAAGATGTTAAGATTTGCACTGGGTGTGACGAGGGTGGACAGGATTAGGAATAAGTATATTAGAGGGTCAGCCGAGGTTGGAATGTTTGGAGACAAAGCCAGAGAGGCAAGATTATGTTAGTTTGGACATGTGCTGAGAAGGGATGTGGAGCATATTGGGAAAAAGATGCTAAGGATGAAGCTACCAAGTAACAGGAAAAGAGGAAGGCCTAAGATAAGGTTTATGGATGCAGTGAGAGAGGACATGCAGGTGGTTGGTGTGACAGAGCAAGATGCAGAGGACAGGAAGAAATGGAAACAGGTGATCCGCTGTGGCGACCCCTAACGGGAACAGCCGAAAGAAGATGATGATGATGTTAAACCAAAGTTTATATACAAAGTTCTCTCATAAAATTCTGACATATTAGTTAATATTGAGCAGCCTTTAATAAAGTCATGCTAGTTAAGATCAATTTCACCTATGTCCTGACTTTTGTTTTCCATAATGTCTAATAAGTATAGTTTGAATTACTTGCCTAAAATGGATATTAAGCTTACCTGTTTGTTATTAATGATGTCTTTGACTTTGCCTTTCTTATGAATTTGTGTAATAAATGATTGCTTCAGTAAATTTGGTACCTCTCCAGAGCTAAGTAGCTTGCTAAACACAATAAGTAAGACTGGGCCTAATTAATTTCTAAGGTTAACAGTCATAACTGCTGGTATATGATCTGTGCCCATAGCACTGTCTGATTTGATCTTTCTTAGTGCCTTGTCTATTGACTGCATATTAACGACAGGTCATAAGTCTTGCAATGATAGAGCCATATCACTACGTTTCTTCAACGTGATGCTGGTAGTGTTTAAAAAGTGTGCCTTATATGCATCTGTTTTTTGCTTGGGCTTTGTGAAAGATAAGCCATCTACTGTTATGATAAATGCTGGATTTTTTAATTTCCTGTTTGAGTTGATGTAAAGCATCCCTTTTTACTTATGGAGCTTTCCAATTTATTTTCATATGTTATTTTTTCAAGATAAAGTTTATATTTAAATTCCTTTAGTTTATTGAGTTTAGCGTTTAGTCTCCTAGTTAGATATTTCCTATAAAATTTCTAGGTTCTTTCCATCCTTTCATAAAGTTGTATTAATGTAAAGTATCACCACTTTGAGAAATTCACAGTGTCTCCCCCCCAAAAGGAGAGATATCTATACCAAACAATTGCAGCCCCCCAAACATCTCCAGCGCCCAAGTGAGAACTGCTCTCTCCAAAGCAAAAAACACAGCATCCATGGGACCTGATGGTGTCCCCGGCTGTGTGCTCCACGAACTCAATGAGGAATTAAACCCACAGCTAGGACAGCTGTTTAATCAAAGTCTTACCTCTGGATACGTACCCAGGGAGTGGCGCACTGCAACTGTGGTCCCACTTCACAAAGGCGGTGCCTCCACCGACCCTGGAAATTACCGGCCCATTAGCTTGACAAGCCTTATCTGCAAAGCCATGGAGAGGATCATAATGGACCTCATAAATAAAGACATAGGAATTTGCAGACTTTGGATCCAACCCAGTTTGGCTTTGTCAAAGGCAGATCATGCCTTTTAAACTTGGTTGACTTTTTGAAACAGTCACCAAAGCCATTGATGAGGAAAGGCAGTCCATACAGCCTACCTCGATCTGGCTAAGGCCTTGATACAATACCCCACTCGGGTATCATTGAAAAACTCATCAGCTTAAATGTTAACCCATACATCACAAGATGGGTTGCAAACTGGCTGAGTGACAGAACCCACAGGGTCAGAGTTGCTGGCGCCATGTCAGACTCAAAGCCTGTCACAAGTGGTGTCCCACAGGGCTCAGTCCTGGGCCCACTCTTGTTTGGCATCTACTTTTCGAAGTACAAGCAAACACAGGAGGGTTATGGCTGACAAAGTTTGCAGATGACTGCAAACTGAAGCCATAGTAGAAAACACATCTGACACAGATATCCTTCAGAAGGGTCTCACAGAAGCGGATAACTGGTGCCAGAGCCACAGCCTAAAGTTAAATGCCAAAAAATGCATAGTCATACCCTTCGGGAAAAACAAGGTTACCCCTAGCTACCAAATAGGTGGCAATCCACTGAGCACAGAAGAAGTTATCAGGGACCTGGGGACCCAGGTTGATAGTAGTCTGTCATTCGACACCCATGTAGCTAAAGTAGTTAGGAAGACCTTCTACATTGCCCACCTTATCATGAAGAGATTCTCATCTAGATCAAGGGAGGTCATAGTCTCCCTTTACTCATCACTCATCAGACCAATGATTGAGTACAATGCCCCATTCGAATGTATCTGACCCGACACTTGCAGCAGCTGGAGAGGCCACAAAGTTCCTCACCAAAAGGATAAAGGGTCTCAAAAATCTGTCCTATGCTGCCCGACTGAAAGAACTCCAGCTCTATTCAGTCGCACCGCTGCTCAGAGGTGACCTTTGCCTAACATACAAGGCCATGTCAAACCCAGATTTGATGTATATGCTTCACCTCAAAAAATCTAGATCCATCAGAGCCACAAGGGCAGGAGACTTAAACCTCGACACGGCTATTAATAGGACATGCTGGAGGGATAGATTCATCACCCAAAGACTCCCTATGCTGTGGAACAAAATCCCGGTACATGTGAGGCAGAGCACCTCGCTGGCCTTGTTCAAGAGAAATCTTGACCAATGGATGGGAGATCGCAGATATACCCCAGGGATTACCTCAGTGTCACTGCTCGACAGAGGCACAGCAAAATAATGGGTATAGTTCCCCATACTAATGGGGTGGCGTAAGCCACAAAACGATGGGCTAGGCTTGTAAATGCCCTCGGGCAGATAGCCTAGTATGAACCTATGAACCTATGAACCTAGTTGTACCTTTTTTTATGAGGATGGCTTGAATGTGTGCTGTCTTAGTATGAATTTTATGGTATTATGGTCTGAGAAACAATGAATGTCATGCCCTTCAGGCATGCTCACTTTTATATCACTGACTGTTTTTCTGGAGTTAGCTGCTACTACATCAAACAGATTTTTACCTCTTGTGTTTTCTTCAACTAGTTGTAAAAAGAAATACATGGAAAGATAAGATATCCACAAAAGACTGAGCAAAACAAGACCCTGCTGTTGCAAGAGAGCAGTTGATTTCAGAGTAATTAAAGTCCCCAAGTAATACACCCTTGGGATGTTCACCTAACGTGTCCCAACATTAAATAAATTCCTTGTGTTGGTGGCAGGTATACTTGGTGCTCAGTAACACAAAATGAAACTAATTTTTTGCGGGGTCTGATAATATGTACACAATTTCTAGGCAATTATCAATAAGGACAATATTAGAATATATTCTATCTTTTACAAGAAATAATATTCCACTACCTCTGTTGTTCCTGTGTGTACATTCATACTTAAAGTACCCAGCTAAAATGATATTAATATTATTCCAAGATTCTACTCTAACTAAAATGCCCAGATTCTCATGAGAAGCTATGAAATGGTGCTACTCACCATGCTTGTTTCTAATGCTGCAAGTATTACAGGAAGAGCAGTTAAAAGTATAATCACGTGTGTTATTTTGAGTGATCTGTCACTGTCACGTTGGCTTTCTAAAAAAGGAATCAGGTGTTGTAAGATTTTACCTGCTAAGGATCCTGACCCATAACAACTATAATTTGTCTGAAGAAAACATTTTATCCTCAGTTTTGTAGTCTTCCAAATGCTTTATTACCCTGATGTTATATATATTATGTAAAGTTGTCTAAGCCAGGTGTTAAAAATGTGGGCTTTCATAAACAGATAATTATTCCATTTTGTAGATGGTGTAATTTCACCCAGTATTACCTTAATGTTATTAATTTCCATTACTTCTATCACTGTTAAAATTGCATTTTTATGTGATTTAGTAGGGCATAATGTGTCATTAGTACCTGCAGGTATGAGTGTGCGATCTTATTTTATTCTACGTTTCAGTAACTTCTTTAATAATATTTTCACCCCAGGAAAAGATTAAAACAGATTATTTATTGGTCAGTGTCACTTAGTTTTACTACTGATTTTTTGTGATAGTGTCTGCTAGAATTAAAGTTACGTCTTTATGTTGGTGTTTTATTTTCTCCACAGGCATACTGGGAATATGCTCAGAGGCTTGTTCAAAGCCCTCAGCTGTATGGTTATTACTTTTATTTTCAACTTGACTCTCCTACTGCTTAATATGTAATTCTGCAGTTAGGTGAACTGAGTGCGCTAACCTCAGTATCCGAAATGAATCATTCCGTACTGCCTTTCATCAGACATTTGTTATTACCTAAATTGGTGTCCTAGTATTACTGGCTGAACATTTATGACATCATGTTTGTTTTCAGATGATACTGAATAATTATGCCATAAATTCAGATTATTTGTTGAGACTTGTTTATCTGTTGTGCTCAGTGAGAGTTCCTGAAGATATGGCAATATTAAATTAGTTATCACCAGTGAAAATGAGAGATAAGTAGTTTCATTAAATATAGGGTGGTATTGAACTGCTGACTGAAGGCTCAGTGTCTGTTATTCTAAAAGTGTATTAGTTCTGGGTTAAGCACTTGGGCTTCAGGACAGTTATTTTACATTAAGAAGGTTTGTGGTCTGCACACTTGTGGGAGGAGAGGCTAGATTCTACCCTTCTGAACTGGGAATTTCTGGTTAAAGGCTTATTACGCATGCTTACTTGAACTGTTTCTTTATGAAATCGGTATGCCTTGTTTGCTGTAGCATAGACTAGATTCAGGCCTGCTGGATCTAGCTTTGTTTGTATAACTAGTGCACTGATCCAGGCCGTCTTTTTTGGAGAAGGTTTCTCTGTACCCTAGTTGCAGGAGTCTGCAGTTAGAACTTGTCTGATTGAAGACTGCTGGAACAGGGCTCAGTTTTGAGCTTTATAACTGGTTAATTGGGTAAAGTGTTTTGATTGTATCTGCTCTATTATCTGAAAAAAAATATATATATACTTGTTTCCCACCTTTCTGAACTAGTATAGTTCAGTTTTCAGGTCACTGCTGAATCCAGGGTTGTGTTACAAGTTTCTGTTTTGCCCATACCTTACTTGGATAGAAGGAAGTTTCATTGTTCACCTGTGAGAGAGGGGAGCTTTGAGCAGCCTATCTGTCCCTGGAGGAGTGGTTTCAGCCAAGAAGTTAGTAGTTTATTGACCATTTTGGGCTAATTTCTATCTCTTTCACTTCCCTGCTATAAAAACCACATTTGCACAATTTTTGCACTTTTATTCCACTCAGCAAGTGCCTTCCAGGTGTTTTGCAGAGTCTACAGCAGCAGAGAGACAAAAGAGAGACTTTGGAGTGATTAAGTATCATTTGTCTACTTTTCTTGCTGTCTTAACTAATTCGGCCTAAAACGCCAGTTTTTTTAGCATTTCTGTGATTTAAAAAGTTTGTTATTGCTACATATTGTACTTATTTGCTGCCTGCACTTGAATTAAGTCATTTTTGTGTTTAAATAATCTGTTTAACTGTTGTAGGCTACACACTAAAGTGCGATAGCCTTTTCTGTGCATTTAAAGTGTTTTGATTGTATCTGCTCTATTTTCTGAAAAAAAAAAAAAATATATATATATATATATATATATATATATATATATATATATATATACTTGTTTCTGCCTTTCTGAACTAGTATAGTCCAGTTTTCAGGTTATTGCTGAATCCAGGGCTGTGTTACAAGTTTCTGTGTTGCCCATACCTTACTTGGATAGAAGGAAGTTTCTCTGCTTACCTGTGAGAGAAGGAAGCTTTGAGCAAACTATCTGTCCCTGGAGGAGTGGTTTCAGTCCAGAAGTTAGTAGTTTATTGGCCATTTTGGGCTAATTTTGATTGTATCTGCTCTATTTTCTGAAAAAGAAAACAAAAAAATATACTTTTTCCCACCTTTCTGAACTATTATAGTCCAGTTTTCAGGTTATTGCTGAATCCAGGGCTGTGTTACAAGTTTCTGTGTTGCCCATACCTTACTTGGATAGAAGGAAGTTTCTCTGTTCACCTGTGAGAGAGGGGGGCGTTGAGCAGCCTGTCTGTCCCTGGAGGAGTGGTTTCAGCCCAGAAGTTAGTAGTTTATCGGCTGTTTTGGGCTAATTTCTATCTCTTTCACTTCCTTGCTATAAAAACCGCATTTGCGTGGTTTTGCACAGTGGGCAGTGCCGGTTAGCTAGAGTTGAACTATTCTTGGCTCCACGAAGTCTACTCTTCAATTTTTCCCTTGGAACTAGACAAACCTTCAACTTAAGCACTCAAACCATTCATTTCACAGTCAAGCACTTACTTAAAACTCATAGCAAGCACTAATTAACCCTAGCACTAGAACCCCTTATACTGTCCAGAAGGACAAAGCTCTCTATTTGTCCCCACCAGCCAATCAGAAAAACAACTTACACTACCTATTCAGGCATGTCCAAAGAGCAGCTTCCAGTGTACTCTCCAGTCCAACTGGTGAATCCGGGCATTTTGAGGCAATGTTAAAACTGCCTCATGTACACAGACAACCCTCTCCTCCTACCACCAAACACTAATATATGCGAGAGATGCAATTATACAGCCAAACTGGAGGCAAAGCTCTCTCAACCCAAGACTGGAACTGACAGTCAAGAGGAGAAGGGTAATACTTGCAACACACCACCAGTCTCACATAGACCTAATAAACCAACACCAGCAAATAACACACATGAATGCATGAAAACATACTTGGGAGCTCTAAATAAAAATCTGTAAAAGCAACAGAGACCTCCAAAGCAAACATCCAAGCAACCTCCACACCCCATCACCAACCATGAAACACATACTTCACATAAGTGAGCCATGCAGTCACAGACCTTAAGGCAAAATAACATACCCAACACACTAGTAATAGGCGACTGTATAGTCAGGCACACTGATGTCCCACTAACTAAGCTGGACAAGGAGAAGGTTACAGTTAGCTGCCTGTCGGGCGCCAGGATCCGCCACATAACACAAGCACCTGCAACAGCTGGAAAGACCACAAAAGTACCTCACCAAGAGGATTACTGGCCTCAAACAGATGCCCTATGCAGCCCGACTCAAGAAACTCCAGCTGTACTCGGATGCATACCGCTTACTCAGAGGTGATCTCTGCCTGACATACAAGGCCATATACAACCCAGAATTGATGGACATGCTCCACCTAAAAAAAATCAAATCCCGGAGAGCCACACTATATAGAGATATAAACCTCACCACAATGAAAAATAGGAAATGCTAGAGGGATAGATTCTGGTCCAAGATGTCTCCCCATGCTTTGGAACAGGATTCCAATATACATCAGGCAGAGCCCCTCACTAACACTCTTCAAGAGAAACCTTGATGGGTGGATGGAAAACAGAAAATTTACCCCGGGGATCACTGCAGTGGCTCTGCTGGACAGTGGCACAAGGAACTAATCTAAGCCGAAAGACACAAACAAACTTTTAACTTTCTTTTCTGTTATCTTACTTCCCCTATAACTGATAAGTGTCAGGTCCTGAAATGAATCCGCGGTACCTCTTGCAGTGATTATACAGTTATTTCTTTTCAGTGTGCTACATACTGTAAGGCTTTTTATAATGATCTACCATTGCTATATTTATAATTAATAGATCCATCAGGCTTTTTACCTTCTAAAATAGAGATCAAGTCTTTTCTGACAATTTATATGTATCTGCTGCTGTTGGCACTATTTATTTTATATAATTTCTACAGGTGTTGCATTCCACTATGAATTTGCTACTTATATATGTTTAGTGTGTCCATATTATAAATAAGTGGACTAAAATATTTTAATTATGAAACATTCTTACCAAAATGCAGAGTCTTTATTTAAAGTAAGCTTGCTTATGTTAGAGAGTTCTACTCAAAGAAATGTAACAACAGTTCTTTGTTATTATGTACCACATAGTATTAATTTGCTGTGAATATACATAGGGCCATATTTAATAAAGCCTACACTGTGTACACAATATGAATTCAAGAACATTCTTATCACATGTTTTGTTCTTCTTTCTAGTCACTCAGAAAGATTACACTAAGTCTATTGTACACTTAGTGGTAACCTTTATGAATCCCTGTCAGTATTTTAAGCTGCAAGAAAATCAGCAGGAAAAATAAAGTAGGAGGAAGAAGGTGTGAGTTATGCCTGTTCACTCAAAACAATGTACAATTACTGTTGGTGTTTTTGAATCCTGGGGATACAGTGTCACCTTATGTAGACCAGTTAGAAGTAGAGATAAAAGCCCTGAGGTTATCTAGACAAGTGCATGATGGTTTTCATTCCCTTCAACAGGGACAAAAAATAAATAAATGGTGTTCCACACAAAGGGACCTCACCAGAGTTACATACACACAAACGCACTTTTCCAGACTTCTGATAGCTTTCACCCATACCAGAAAAAATAAATAAATCAAAAAAAAAAAAAAAAATGAGAAAAGTAAAGTAAAAAAAAATAAATATAGTTTTCAACACTACAGGGATTTCACCAGAATAACACATGCACACTGATGCACGTTGGAAGCTTCTGATCAAATAGTAACACTGACAACAAGTGCTTTCTTATACAGACAAAAAAGAACTAAAATGGGACATGTGAATTCCTGATAGTTTTCAACCCCCCCTCCCAAAAAAAAAATAGAAAATAAAATAAAAAGTAAAATCTGATGTTCCAAAACACAGGTATCTCAAGAATAATACACGCACACACGTATACACAGATGCACTTTTGAAAGCTTCTGATACTTTCCCTCCCTCAACAGAAAAAAGACATACAATAAACTAAAAATTAAATCTGGTGACACACAATACAATGACCTCTCAAGAATAGAATGCGTGCGCGGGCGCGCGCACACACACACACACACACACACACACACACACACACACACACATACACACACACATTCATATAAGCACGTGTACTTTTGCAGTCTTATGATGAAATATAACAATTGCAACAGCTCAGTGTGTATCATTAGATGCAGGAAACAGACTCATGTTGAATCAAGCAAGTGCCTGATAGTTTTTACCCCCCCCCCCCAACAGAAAAAGACAGAAAATAAAATAAAAGTAAAATCTCGTGTTCCACAGCATAGGGATCTCCCCAGAGTAACAAGTGTAATATATACTTGCACAAGCCTCTCATAGCTTTCATGTGCCTACAACAGAGAAAGGGAGGAAATAAAGTTTGTTTGTGTCTTTCGGCTTTTCCCGGTTAGGGGTCGCTACAGCAGAAACTCTTGTCTGCTAATGATTGGCAGTTGAAGTAAAAACTTAAATTAGGAGTTCCACAACACAGAGATTTCACAAGAATAATAATAAAAAAAAACACACAGTAATACCCTTTTGCTGGCTTGAGATAAAATTTAACACTCGCAATCACTCACAGAGTGTTTCCTTGTATAAAATGAAAAGGCCCAAGTTGGTCCAAACAATTGCCTGATACTTTACATGTTTTATAACACAGGGATCATCACAAACATACGCACACACACACTCTGAAGCACTTTTGTAGACATGTTATTGTTTTTACTCCCCAAACAGAGAAAAAACAGAAAATAAAAAGTTAAATCTGGTGCTCCACAACACAGGTATGTCTGGAATAACACACACACACACACACACACACACACACACACACACACATACATACATACACACACACACACACACACACACACACACACACACACACACACACACACACACACACACACACACACACACACTCAATACACGCATACACAGATGCATTTTTGAAAGCTTCTGATACTTTCCCTTCCCCAACAGAAAAAAAAGACATAAAATAAACTAAAAGTTAAATCTGGTGACACACACTACAATGATCTCACAAGAATAAAACACACACACATGCACATGTACTTTTGCAGTCTTCTGCTGAAATATAACACTTGCAGCAGCTCAGAGTGTTTCATTAGATACAAGAAACAGACCCAAGTTGAATCAACCAAGTGCCTGATAGTTTTCACCCACCCGCCAACAGAAAAAAGACAGAAAATACAATAGAAGTAAAATCTTGTGTTCCACAACACAGGGATGTCACTAGAGTAACAAGCATAGTAATACATTTGCACAGGCCTCTGATAGCTTTCATGGTTCTACAATAGAAAAAAGTAGGAAATAAAGTAAAAACTTAAATTTGGAGTTCCACAATACAGAGATTGCACAGGCATAACACACACACACACAAACACACACACACACACACACACACACACACACACACACACACACACACACACACACACACACACACACAATTTCACAAGAATAAAAAAAAATTCACACACAGTAATACTCTTTTACAGGCTCGTGATCAACTCACAACCACTCACAGAGTGTTTCCTTAAATAAACTGGAAAGCCTCATGTTGGTCCACACAAGTGCCTGATAGTTTACATGTTTTACAACACACACACACACACACACACACACACACACACACACACACTCTGATGCACTTTTGTAAACGTGATTGTTCTCATTCCCCAAATGGAGAAAAAACAGAAAATAAAATAAAAAAATAAATCTGGTGTTCCTCAACACAGGGATCTCACAAGAATACCACACACATACACCTGCAAAACACACCAACCTCTGTGATGTACTTTTGCAGGCTTACATGTACACACACACACACACACACACACACACACACACACACACACACACACGCACCTATATAGATATATATATATATATATATATATATATATATATATATATATATATATATATATATATATATATATATATATATATATATATATATATATATATATACGGGTCCCCTTCAGTAGATCGAACGTTTACAAGTTCGAACCACATATGGCTGAGACCATATGTTTGAACCTGTAAAAATTAAATCGGACTGAATGTAGATCTCCGTACAGTGCAGAAAGGGAAGATTTACCATTTCCACAATGTAGTGTGATCTCTGAGTTGGTATATTTAAGTAAAGGAGGTGTGGGGGGTGCAGGGGGGCATAGCCCCCCCTGCTATAGACATTTAGGTTTGTGTTTATTTGTTTTTACTTCAGTGTTTGAACTTTTATGAGTTCAAACATGGTCTCAGCCATATGTGGTTCGAAATTGTAAAAGTTCGATCTACTGAAGTAGATCCATATATATATATATATATATATATATATATATATATATATATATATATATATATAGTCACACAGTCATCAACAATATACAGTAATAAAATGTATGCCAGCCTTTGGCACATGGTGAGAAAAAATGTTTGTAGCTGCACACTTGTGAGTGTTTGCTAGCAGTGTGGTCAGTCAGGATTAATTAATTCTAGCATTTGTGAGTTTTTGGTAGCATTGCTTCCCATCAGGATTCTTTCAGAACATCTTACCCCAAGTGAATTCTGGTAGAGGGTCTAGCTCTTCCATAGCCCTGAACTGAACTTTAAAATGTAGCATCTGCTGTATGAGGTTAGGAACCAGCTGTTAGTGACACCTCGTCTACACTAGTAAGCCATACCTATGGAGCACTAGCTATCCAAAACTACTGATTCTTTTCACCATTTACCTTTCCTTATATTGTAGCTACAGGTTGTACTGATACAGCTTATCTGGTCATACATCTCAGCTTAAGGCCTAGAGACAGGTCATGACTATTTTTATAACCTTTCCTGATGTTGTCTCCCTTCTACCCCAAACCTCTGGAAGTGGTACAGCCTTTCTTTACTCTTAAAATCATAGCCCTAGATAGCATACCTTAGGTGTACAGTACATGCTGATTGCCTAAAATGTTTGTGGGCTATCCAAGAAATAGTAAGCTGTAACAAAATATCTCACTTTATGTAGACCTGCACCCTGGTTTCCATTTAATAACTCAGTAGACTTGTAGACATAGAGATGACAAACAGGTTATCCTCCTGTTACACAAGATATTAATTAAGTAGTTATGGGAATGCCATGCATTGCATTAGAAGGATTACTGAGTAAGGAAGATGGCCATGACTGAGAGGGCATAACAGATGCTGAATAAATGATAAAAAATATGGGAGTGTAGACATATAAAACAGATTGTATATGAGTGAAAGAATGAGGGGAGAAATACGATAAGGTCAACTATGACAATGTAAGAGAAGTGGGAGGTGTTGAATTCAGGTGCCAGGAAGGTTTACCCATCAGTTTGACACCCATCATAGCATACAGTACAGACTCATATTTTATCTGCATTTTGTGTTTGTGGATTTGCCTTGCACATCCTAATATAATTAGCTTCAATGATGGCATGACTGACAAATTCTGAAAATTTTTTTAAGAGATAGAAGAAAATTGATTTCACAGAGATAATTGTAGAACCATACCTGGGATTCAATAAACTCCATGTAGGCTTTGTGCAAAGCCTACATGGAGTTTACATGTTTGCTGGATGATGACTGGCGATCAGAAGGGATAATTACATATTTTTGCCACACACCACTTTTACATGTAGACAAGCATTGTTTTGTAGCTGGCAACAGTGTTGCCAGCCAGGAAACCATGTAAAGCAACACAGATAGCAAAAAGTAGGTGAGTGGGATTGCACGGAATGCCACAGTCATTAGTAGAGCTTAACATATAAGTTATGTATATGTTCCAAACACAGTACAGGACAGTGTATACAGTGCAGAGTATTGTGAAATCCCATTCCTGGCATTCTGTACAAATGTTATGTAAATGAGCTGTAAGGGTACATGGACTGCCATGTAAACTAAACACTCAGGGAAAGTGTGTGTATTGAATAGGGACACAGATGAATTGTAGGAATGGACACAGGGAAAGAGGACAGGTGAAATGACCTAATGTACAGCAGATTAGGGCATGTCAACGGAAGACACTTGTAGCAAGAACAATCACATATCAGTATGGTACAGTACAGACTGCACAGTAAAAATGTGTATTATGTGACTGCCATATAAGGTGATATAACAATGGAGAAGATGTCTTTGTGAGATAAGCATCCTTACATGAACAATGCAGAGGGCATCTATCAGGAATGTAATATACAATTCAGGTAGGGTGGATATTGTGAAGCTGTGCAAACTGATTTGCCTGAATATGAGTGTAATGTCAGTAGAGGTCTCTAACAAGTGGAACACAGGTACAGACTCATGGACAACAGTAAAAGAAATGTGCACAATAGTGGACAATATCAGAATAATACCACCAATAATCCCATGTCCATGACAAAACATATGTAATTCTGAGTGATCAGAGATGGTTCTGCACAAACACACTAGTACAACTATTATGACATGTCTGCAGTTTATAAGGGTAATCACTCACAGTTGATGATATAAATGTTTATGGTCACATCTGACAGAGCTGACTGAATATCTCAGGATGGATATGTGTCAAATGCCTTGGCCTTGTCATGTTAACAGGATGATAGTCTTGTCATCATGCATGCACTTGATGACCTCTTTGAGGACATCTAACAGATGTAACAGACATGATGTAGCATTAATAACTCACACAGGTATGTGGGACACAGCTGGGATATTACTAGTGTCCATTTAGAAAAGGTCCATGATGACATGTTGCTCTACCTCACAGATTAGGACAGTCAGGATGTGTATACACATGCATGCATTGGTTACTGTCCCCCAAAAACTCAGATGGATGCATTTTGATGTACACCCTTCTACAGGAACATAGTATGTGTGGGGAGTGTGTTAAAGTGTGTAATTAGCTATGTCAGGAAGGTGTATGTGCTGAGTCATGCTGTAGATGATCTGTGATGTCACAACCCATTGATTCTGTGTGATAGGCCTGGATGAAGGTAAGACACTACATATGTCCTATCTTGATCTGGGCTAAGGTGTGGACACAAACCCCAATGCAGGTATCATTGAGAAACTCTCCCAGTTGAGGATTAACCCTTATGTCACTAGATAGTAACCTACTGGCTCACTGGCAGAGTACATACTGTAAAAGTTGATGAATCAACCTGTACCAGTAAAGCTGTGACTATTGGCATACCCCAGGGATTTGTGCTTGGCCCTTTACTGTTTGCAGTCAATTTCCTGATGGTTCAGGCTAAAGTATGTTGCCTTTGGCTTACCAAGTTTGCTGATTCTTGCATATTGGGTGCAATCACTGAGTCCACCAATGATGACAACATACAACAGTAGAGGCTAACACAGACAAATGATTGGTGACAAAGCCACATGGTCTATAAATAAATGCAAAAACATGTCTTTATTTTGTCCCTCTGCAAAGTGGAATTCCCTGCAAATTATATCATTGACAATACCCCCCCAATGCTTAAACCCAGTGATGCAAGACCTTGGAACACACGTAGATACCAATCTGAACTTCGACCACCAAGTGTCCACAGTGGTATGGAAAGGCTATGTTGTGCATGTCATAAGTCACACCATTGTATTCAGATCTGAGGATTATATAACAGCACTGTACTCGAGCCTCATCAGAACATTAATTCTGTATAATGCTCCATTTTGCATGTACTTCACAAGACACATGCAGCAGCTAGAGAGACCACAGGGGTTTCTCATCAAGAAAACACAGGGCCTACAAACCCTACCATGACATATGTGGATAGACTGAAAGCCATGTCACTGTAATCTGTAATGTATAGGATGAGGTGACTTCTGCCTGGCCTCCAGGCCAGTCTCTGACCCTGCTCTGGTGGGAATAGTGCACATCTATGAATCAAATATAGGTGATGACACCAGCAGTGTCTGGTGAGGATGGTAATAACAGTGTCCCATATGCTAATGTAAAAGCCTCTCTCTAATGTCATGCAAGTTCACAAACACATGCCCGCGTGTGCGCACATACACACACACACACACACACACACACACACACACACACACACACACACACACACACACACACAAAAACACACCAGTTGACAATGTCCAGTAGGTACACACACACACACACACACACACACACACACACACACACACACACACACACACACACACACACACACTCTCCAGATGACTGCAGTGAGAACAAACCCCCTATGTTTCTAAGTACACAGAGTATAGCTCAGTACTTTATAAAATTATCATACCATAAATCTGACTTTTAAAAGGCTGCAGGACAACTTATAGTGGATGACATCAGCAATAATGTTGGAGAGAAGTCATTGGGGGCCTACATGAAATGGATATATAGGTATCTTCAACTGTGAAAATAAATCTAGTTCTGTATGTTACTAGATTGATGTGCATTGCATATCACACAGCATTTGTTATGAATTTATGTAGTGTAGTTGATTTGGTTGTAGATAAATTCTGAGAGACCAGGGTTGCAGTGCATGGGGAGGTAACACATGACTGCTTTGTAACTATGTGACATATTCTTAGATAGAGCCTTCATTTTGTTATGTTTCCACATGCAGTTTCATGGCATGAAGAGAAAATGGACAGTAAACAGCACTAATACATGCTAATATTTACTTTGCATAGTGCAACAGAGAGCAGCGAGTTTCTGCAATGGCAGGTAAAGTGTTTGCACATGCGAGATACGCATTTCCATTACTTTCCCTGTTTGTATGTGGTTAAGCAGTGCTGAACATGGAGCTCATTGCTAAAATTCTGATACTTAGTACTGAGTATAGGAAACGCACCTGCTGCTTAGCTGACTCTGTGGCAGTAGGTGTAAATGCATTGGCACATTTCTTTCTGAGCCCAGATGATACTGGGTTAGAATCCAGGTGTATCTAATACTTTTAAATAAACAGTGATAATGCAATTACATTATTTCTTATTGCACATTCAGCATGTACTACTGTGTATTGCAGTGGGGTTAAGCGACATTGAGTGGAGGTAACCACAGCACTGAAGAGCTGCTCACTATCACTTGCCATTGATGTATGATGCTAAACTCCTTGCAAACACAGAGGCAAAAAGTGAAGGGATCCTTTGCTTTTTTTTTTTTTTTGGTACTTATGTGTGCTGTATGCGATTTTATTTTTTGACGAGATTATAGGTAGGTGTTAAAATGGGGGGAGGTATGAAAGTTGCAAAATGGGGAGCAAGCAGGGAGAACAACAAAGGGAAAGCAATACAGGAATGTGCAGAAGGGAAGTATTAAAGAATCATAGCTATCCATTTCTTCAACAGTATAAAATGATAATATGTGTAGAATATTAGCTGAATTTGGACTGTCACCTCCAAAGAAAGGGGTGACAACAATGTAATCATGGTGTATAGCCAATTGGAGGGAATCAAGTGTGTCAAGAAGACACGTGTGTTAAATGGAGAGCTATGTATGGGACAGTTTTTTTTTTTTTTGTAGGATAGCTGCCCATTATTTTTTAATTCAGTAAGAGAGGAATGTTGGGTAAGGGATGTTGGTATTTCTGGGTCAAGTAAGTTGGGTAGGTGAGAAGGCAAATGCAAATAAGACAAGACACAGGGATGGAGAGGGACACAAAACATTGGTGGACACCATGATTGGGGTGAGGGAAGGGACAATTTAGGCTCATACCCATCAAACATGGAGACAGTGAGAATCTAGTCCTCACCACTGTACTGTCATCACTGTCCCCTTACTCCACTGGCCTGGAATGCTTGACATCTTCTCCTCCTATGGACCATGAGGGAGAGCAACTTCTCCATCTAGCATATATGTACACCAATGGTGTGGTGCACAACCCTACGCACCAAACCTGGCATCTCCTGGCAGGTGATGAAATTTCCACATCTGCCACTATTCACAGAGGGTACCACAGCACAGGCTGCCAAAGAAGTACCATCTCAGAAGGCAGGTAGTGCAGGGGCAGCAGAGATTGTGCTGTCAGGTTGGGTCTCAGTTGTGCTGGGTATTGGTGCTGGAGCCAGTGGAGCAGGGACAAGGTGATCCACTGGGGTTGGCCTACCTCACTGTGCTGTGAAGCATTTAGTGATTTGTTACAAACTAATGACATGGAGACATTTTGATGACACATAACAGAAAATAAAAAAGAGATAAGGGTCGGGGTAGAGAAAAAAAGAGATAAAATTAATACTATTACATATGACATACAATGCATTATCATAATTATACAACTATTTTATATAAAGTATTACATTTAAGTATACATCCTAACAAACACAAACTATAACTACAGATTACTTAAAGTAATCCTTGAAATGTGCATATATTTCACATATGCTTGGTCCAATTATATAGATTACAGTTAACAGCAGGGCATTTATGCCAATTGTATAGGATTTAAATTATATAATGCTATTAAAGAAATGCAGTATTGTATAGTTGTGACTCATGGTATTTGAAACCACAACCAACTACAGTCTCACACTTGACTTATAAAGCTGTTTTGTGCTATGGACTAATGCATGCATACTTGCTTTTACAGTTAGTATATGCATGCTCAATATAAAACCCCAAAAATCTATTTTTAACTTTAAAGCTGCAATAATACTTCTCATGTGCTGCATATATACCACTTGCTTCCCTCAGTCTCTCTAGTTGATCAGCATGTGCCCAGCAATTAAACTGTATTTGGGCATTAGCTATGGAAAGAACAGAAGAGCATTATGCATACCAATCTTGCCTATATTTAGTTTACTATGTATTAAAAATACTCTTTTATTAGCATACTTACACAGCTGTGGAATGTCACCAGTTTGAAACTCAGTCAACCACTGGTTGACCATATCCCTCTTGCGCCTTTGTAGGTCACTGAAATGATACCTACGCTGTTCTCCAGTGTGTGAGATGCCAGTTGCACTGGATACAGTCTGAGCCAAACTACTCCAAGCCTCAGACTTGTACTAGCAGCCAAAATAGTCCCCCTCAGATGTCTTTGGCTGTGGAACTTTACCAGGAGTCCAATACATATCCTAGACTCCTGAACACCCGTCATATATGCCATAAACTGAGCACCTTCCCCTCCACTGCCAGACATGTCTAATACTAGAACTAGAGCAATGGCAACTAATGATTTCCTGCCAGTTCCTATTATCCCATTCACTGGTAGTGCATAAACCCGAGCAATGATGCCAGCTGCATTTGTGTGATGTTATGTGGACAGCAACAGTGCCAAGCAGGGAGGAAAGCAATTTTTGAAATTAAAAGCTTAATCTGACACTTGACAGTAGTTTGAGGGGTGTTTGCTCCTGTAGGTTGGAGATAAAGTTTTAAAACTGGAAGGTAACTGTTAGGTGAGTTAACTTTGCAGACATGCACTGGGGGCATAAATTTCATGATCTGATAAATTTTGGCTTTATACACTGTTAAACTAATTTTTAAAGTGCGGGATTCAAACCTATGCATAAGGGACAAAATATTTTCTTCCACAGTGGGAATTTTCCATTTTTGCCAAGAAGAAGTGCTGCTCAGATATTGTCATGAATCATTCATAAATACAGCTGACAGTTTGAGGTGTTAACCCAGTAGGTGTGTGACCTGACAGGGTTCTTGTATATACATTCAGTTGTGTAGGTGTCTTATTTAAGTGTGAAGGCCATCCAAGTCCAGATAGCAGAATTATACTTATAGACATATAGTAGATAGTATACCTTCAGTCATACATCTGAAAACACAATAAGGGTGTCTTATTCTTCATACATATGATTCATATCAGCTCTACTATCTAAAGTGTTATAAATTATATTGAATATCAGGGGAAATGGAGCAACAGTAAAAATGTCTGGAATGTCCTGTACTAGAACCCAAGACCATGTGTATGGCAGCCCTAGACTTACACCTATTGTCACAAGAATGTTGAAATGACACTTGTATATTTTTCTGTTTACTGCTATAAACTGGACTCTCACAACTTTAAAAATATCTTTAAAAATATGTTGCACTGCCTGAATTAGAAGCCAGAACCATCTGTATTACAGCCCTACACTTATATCTGCCTGTTGCCACAGGAGCAGTTACATGACAGTTCCATAATTTCCTAGTCATTCTTAAGTTCTATGTGTTAACTGCTACACAATGCCACCTAGGGTGTTTGCGAGTTGTCCAACATAATTAATTGAATGTATCTGTTTTCAATTATTGACTGCATTTTGTCTGCAGATGTTTGATGGCTGTAGGTGTTGGGGAACCATGATAATTGCCATGCAACATTGCTTAGCAGTGTTGGGCAATGGAAAGCAAAAAATGCAACCATGTATCCTTTTTGACCTTTACACTTTTACAGACATGCTGTTTTCAAGTGTTCTGTCTGCTTCATGCGTGGTCCACTAGTCCAGGTTTGTGCACTGCTAAGTGCCATGCAAACGAGATAAGCAAAGCTAAACCTAATACTCACTGTTTCTCCATTTCCTTTGTGTGCGTTAGGTGGCAAACCATACAAACACTGCAAATTAAAAAAAAAAGGGAAAAGCTGGTACACATGGAATATTTTTTACACAGTTCTGGATTTGAACTCTCACTCCATTGATCCTTCAGAACACAATAAGAGTTTCTTATCCCTCTTTGCCACACCAAGAGCTTTGTAGCAGAGAACTGAAATCATTCTGCATACAACCAACTGCAACACCATCCACAGTACTAACAAGCCATATGACAGTTGTTTGTACACATATTGATTTCAGATATAGTGAACTGAGTGATCACACTACCATTTATGACTTTTGCTTACAAAAATGCAGCTCTGTCTTCTCTCTCTCTGTGTTTGTTGCTCATTCTTGTCTTACCTGAGCAGTAATCTAAGACATGCAGTCTGTAAGACATTCTATATCAGTGAATTTAAAATGTATGAGGATATTAAATGGCAATAATATACAGTTGTCAACAAATGAGGGGGAGGTTGGATGTTAATGAACAGAAACCATGAATTGTGTGCTGCTTACTTACATTTCAAACTCAAACCTTGATAAAATTACTTCTATACTTTGTAAGTCTAACCTGGCTGGCACACCCACTAGAGGTAGGGCAGTCTGCATTGCTGTTGTATTTTCCTTTTCTCTACCAGTAATCATTCACAGTTGCACTCCATTAGCAACAAACACTGAGGGAGTGCCTGCACTATGTTTACATCAGCTACACAAAGCCAAGTATTTGGGATTCCACAATTCTAATGAGTTCACACCTGATTTCCATCTTATCCATGCTTGCTGACCTGAATCTACACCATAAAAAGGTTACCATGTAGCTAGGCAACCTGAAGGTGAGGAGACTTGTTTATATTGAGAACAAAAAAGAGTTTTTTACTTTGGGATATATCTGCACAGAAGACTACTGACTTTGAGAAGGTAAGCTTTCCTTTTTCAGCTATATACTGCATATGCTAAAATGTCTTTTAGAAAAAAATCTGCTAATATAGACACACACACACACACACACACACACACACACACATATATATATATATATATATATATATATATATATATATATATATAGACACACACACACACACACACACACACACACACACACACACACACATATATATATATATATATATATATATATATATATATCCATTAGCAGATGATACTTTTATCTGTATTCATTACTTAGAAGTGTACTGATGGCATGGGCATGCTTGTCAGGCCATTTCACTTTCTCAGATGCACAGCCTTATTAACTGTCATCACAAGTGCTAATGTTAAACCTGTTTTTCTGTGTATACGAGTCTATTGTTATTTCTGTGAAATGGTAAATGTTCTATATTGTCAATGACACAGTGGTGTTAGTTTTCTAGGAGGGACCAAACACACTTCTAGAGGAATGCTGGCTACAGCTGGATATGATTGGCAATAGCTTAAAAAGAAATTTTCTCTGTTACATCTGTAGACATGTTTCAGGGACAGTTCATTTTATGACACTTTTATCATTTCACTGATGATTTGTTAGCAAAATGTGTCATTTGCCTGTTGTTTTAGGAGAAAGTTGCATTCCTGTTTTGGCACAAATAAGCACATGCTTCTGTTGTTACTCTCCTTGTTTTGCATCCAGCCTTGCTTTCTGTGTTAATGTAATATGTTACAACCATACAATTCCTGCTTATTATATTTCAGTGTCTTGACTGTTTTATGTTTCTCCAATGGGTTATAGTGAAATGGTATCTTTTGTGTTTTATCTGGAAACAGAACTTTTTTAGTTATATGATACTTATGTGTATTATCCATTTACTGTATTTTAGGTCACCTAGGACTGTGGCATTAGGGTGTCCCAATCCTAAAACCTCCCTACAGTGATTTTGAGAATCAGTCATTGTGGAAGCTTTTAGGCAACATGGTGCCTTTCTGCTTGAGAAGGGGTGTAAAGATATTTCAGGCAGAAGGCAAATATGGCAGCAGATAGTTGCTTATGTGAATGCTTTAGGCGGCCACAGCAGGACATATGATCAGGGGTGTGATGGGGCTACTGAAATGATCTCAGCTTCATGGAGGAGAGCAGCTGCAGTGGCCTATGATCAGATATGTACCGGGGGGCTGCTAAAATGCCACCATTCACAGCAAATGAAGAGTTCTTGTCCATTGTCATGGATCCAGACAGCTCCCAGGAAAGTGCAGAACAGCATGTCCTTGACATTGGTACTACTGTTCAATGACAACAAGTATGTCCCAGGAGGAAATTCCAGGTAGGCTTATCTATCTCAATTGTTAAATACTCATTTAAATATTTAATATTTAAATACTCAGTTAAATACACATTTGTTGACCAGGAATGTCTGACTGAGCAAAAGCCCTTTTCAGCGGAGGCCCGGGGAGAAAAGCTCCAATACAGAACACATTAAAAGACACAAATAATACTTATTGAGTCTAAACAAACATTAAAACAATGAATAATCTATTAACATATATAGGTATAATGTGCAATGTAACCATACAATTCAATAAAACTGTAAATTAAGGTTAAGTAGGCAATCAGGAAAGAAGATAGGTACAAAGGGAACAGAAAGATGTTAAAATGAAGTAGATCTAAGAAAAGGTAAAATACTCTAAGGGACATATAAATAAGAGAAGGGATACAAGTGCTGTGATGTAGAAATAAGAGAAGGAATACAAACAAGTGAAGTAGTATAGAAAATTAGTTAAGGAGGCCTATTAGAATAAGGGAAAGAGAGGGAAAAAAAAGAGAGTATTAAGTTAAGTAGGGTATTTAGAGGGACATATCCAGGAGCTCAGCCAGTAAGCTTTTAGAGCTTTTTTGAATTCATGATCATTTGATATCATTCTGATGGAAAAGGGTAGTTTATTCCAAGATTGGGTGACAGTGACTATAAAGTATACGTATAAAGTATAGATAAGAATGTAAAAAGGGCAAAAAGTGTTAACCCCCCCCGTGTTACTAATTGTGATGATGTTGTCCTTAACTTTTCCTTAACTTCTTCTAGGATCATCGTCCATGAGAAGCATAACATCAACTGCTCATGGTAAGCCGAATGTCTTCCTTGTCAGTGGTGATGAGCAGTTCAAAGTAATATATACCTTTTATCCATATGTGTGATGTGGGTGTCAAGACCGTTGTGTGTATTGCTGTACTGTCGCTATCAGTGACACCACTGCTATTTTGTTAGCATACATTTGACTATAGTAGTGTAGCTATTAATTTTTTCCAAAGTTTGCTGCTTATTATCACAGGTGATAGTGGAAGTGTAGGACTCTTGCCACCTGATGTTAGAGTACTGGCAGACTCTGATGATGAAGGTGGCCAGACAGGCACAGCTGTGGGGGGGGGGGTGCAAAGGTTGAATATGACAGTGAAGTTGACACTCTGCCATCCTCTGTAATTCCATCAGACACTGCCAGTAGGCCTACACCAACCCATTCCAGTGAGCCCACAGATATTGGACAGGTGGTGGGTAAGATAGTCACGGAAGTGTGGTTACTATGGCTTCAGTCCCTGTTGACTCTGGCCATAGCCAAAGTGTGGACGAGGTGCTACACAGGAAGGTTGTTAGGGTGGTTGGTGGAGCCTTGCTGTCCAACTTCCATCTGATCCAGGTATGTCTTCCTGTGCCACTCAACGTTTGGTTAGGGCCATCATGGAGGCACAGGCACATTCCCATAGGTCCTCCAGAGAAATGCCTAGGGTTGTAGATGTGGCACAGGCTGACATGCATGACTGCCTTCAATGTATTGCTGATTCAATGGATCGGATGAATGACATGTTGAAATGGGAGGTGTCTGTGATGGAACATCTGCTGGGAGGAGGTGGGTGTAGTTCAGCCACATCATCTTCTGTTAGCTGATGTGTCCATGCCTAATCATGCTCCCATCATGGCACTAAATCCACTGCTCCATCAGTGGTTCAGGTGTCTATGCCCAGACATGGCAGGCCATGGGGTTGTGGTCCTGGGCATCCTTGTGAGGGGTGCTCTTCCAGCAGACATCAGTGACATTCAGGTAGCAGCACTGTATCTGACCACTGACATGCCGGTGCAATTCCTGGAAGAGCTAGTTCTCATGGTCAGGTATAACAACAATGAACTGCCACCTCTACTATGCACAGCTCACACCTGTCCAACATACCAAGATGTAGAGCTAGCACAGAGCTTGGCTGTGTTCATGCAGACACTCACACACCAATTCCACCTTGAGGACCCACACACACACACACACACACACACACACACACACACACACACACACACACACACACACACACACACACACACAAACAAAAGTTACATGGTTCAGCTGTGAAGCTTAAAGTTCATTTTGTCTAACTGGTTGTTTGTTACTTTATCCAACTGTCTGTCTGCGTCTCTTTTTTACTCACACACAATCACTGACCTTTGCTGTCAGCCTAGGCTTCCCACAACACCCTGTGCAAGTGATGATAACTATGCCATATCCCTGTTTTTTATCATTTTGGATACAAGGATGCATAACATTTGTCTCATAGCTGACTTTGTCCTCAGCATATCTGCATTTGTGTTGTTTTGCTAATTGTAACTTTGACATATTTTGGTCTTGGAAAGTTAGACAGTTAATAGCATAAAACATGTTTTGCATCAGTATTGTTAATGTTCTTGTTAGGGTTGTGAAGTCTGAAGCTGAAATGTGTCTCATTACTTTTTAACTTCTCTGTTTAATAATATTCCAGTACAAAAGTATGGTGCTAAACTGAGGACACTTGGTGACCATCAGTACTTGTGAGAGGTATGACTGTGTGAATCTTTGATGCCTGAGGCCTACTACTTGATACATGACAAATATAGTCACATAAAAGAACCAAAAACTTTGAAAACTGCAGCAACTCTAAAAGCTTGAGCAAAAAGGCTACACCAAATCAGAAAAAGCATGGACACTGTGTCTGTGCTTTTTCTGGTTTGGTGTAGCCTTTTTGGTCAAGTTTATATAGTCACATAAGTCTCTGCTGTCACATGTTAAGGTAATTTCTATACAAATCACCCATCTTTTACTTGCTTACATTACCAAGTAACAACATGCATTAATATGACATTCATTTGTATTATTTCACAATACACTCCAGGTTCAACAACTACCTTGTAAATACAGCAGTTGCAACAGTTTTAGTTCTGGGCTGACTCTGATGCTAGCAGTACACAGCCATTACATGGGCAGATAAAGGTTGTAAGCATTGCCTGGCATTAATGTTACTATATGTATGTGCATAGCAGGAAGGTGTTAGCCCTTTAGGATGTGAGTGAGTGTGCTATGCATTGCCTCTTAGCCAATGGGAGGGCATATCAAGCATGCCCACGTGGTTCCCACTCTGACTCCTCATCTGCTTGTGGCTGTGGTGACCTTGCCATTGATGGTGCGATGTGCACCCCTTCTCCTTGTTGATCCTGCTGAAGGTGCTTTCTCAGGATGATGTTGCATAGCATAGCACATACAGTGTATATTTCAGAACATGTATGTGGATTTCACTGCAGGGCTCCCCAGATATATCTAGGCACTGGAACCGTGACATCAGCAGCCCAAACACATGCTCCATGATATTTCTGGTTTGAACTTGTGCCTCATTATGGTGTTCTTCAGCAGGTGTGTGTACATTTCTGATGAGCATTATCAGCCACAGTTCCAGTGCATAACCTCCATCCCCCAGTAAATGACCTTGTGGGGTATCCTCCCCCCAGTGGACATTTGATACAGACAGGAGGTGTGCCAGATATGTGAGTCATGGTAACTGCCTGGGTTGTCAGCACACTTGTTGAAGATGATTGCCTTTGCATTACAGACAACTTGGCAGTTAACAGAGTGGAAGCCTTTCTATTTATGTAGAGCCTTCCCTGTTCCCCAGGTGGTGCCTTAATTTCTGCACATGTACATTTATGGCACCAGTACTTCAGGGTAGTTGGCTAAGGGTAGAACTTGTTAATATTTGTGGCCCTGTCCTCAAGAGTACAGGGAAAGTATATGTGATCACTGCCATGTTGGAGCACAGCATTCAGGAACTGATGGAGGATCCTGGATGCAAATGCCTGTGACGCCTCCAGTATGTTCCCTGTTAGTCTCTGAAAGCTTCCTCTAGCTAAAATTCTAAGTGCTACACATACCTTTGTCTCCACTGGTTTGGGTTCTGCTTAGTTTAGCCTGAGCTTGAGTTGAGACAATAGAGGTTGTAGAGTTCCTGTAGTGTGTCTCTATCTACCCTGTAGTGCTCTAGAATTCCGCATCATGCAGATTGTAATAAGTTAAACGGGGTCCGACAACTCTTCTCCTTCTTGGCCTTGGTCTATTAGCAGCAGTAGCAGCAGCATAGACTTCAGCCTGTTCCACATACACATGAATTAAAGCAACAGCAGCCCCTAACATTCTTTCTGTGTAGACATCTTTCCGTGACTGTATTCTAGTAGGTTTTGGAATTCACAAGGATACCAGCAATAAGTCTACACGGTTGCGTAATAGCTTGCTGAATAGCTCCTCCATCTTGGATTAGTTGATTAGCATACAATTCAGCTGCTTATGCTGTAATTAGCATGCCACGGTGTTTAACTTGTTTGCACAGCTCTGCACACCATGTAAGCTCACTACCAGAACGTGCACATAATGTAAACGGACCATGTAGGGTTTACTGAATCTGGCCTCATGTTTATTCTTTCCTTGAAGGGCTGAAGATTAAAGAAAAGGACCTCATAGACTGTAAGAGCTTATACTTTAACTAAAATTATTCAAAAAGCAGGCATTGTCCGTTTTACTTTTTTAAGTCTAATAAGGTCATAGAGTGTTTCCATTTTCATTTGTGGATGCAGAGGGTAGTTTCCTTATGCTACACTGAAAATGCATTGCTGTTCCACAGGTAGGATTTCCTTTGATGAAACAATGCTTTAAAAATTGGTTTCATCAAATCATAAATCATTTTGTTGTATTTCAGTGAAATGCCCTAAACTCAATTAAAATGCTATAGAAACACAGGGACTTAATTCAATAAATTACGTGCTGTTTTTCTGGATTACATATAGTTTCAAAAGCTTACAAGAGTTCAATGATGAATTATAAGTAGCTCTAACCCTTTTGTAGAATTGCTAAATCTAATGTAGGAAGATTTATAGTTAGGTTTATCAAATAATTTAATTTATGGAATGGCACTGCCATAAAGAATTAAAGAATTGGGACAGGTAGAGAATTACTGAGAAGTTAAGAATAAAAGCCAGTCAATTATTTAAGTTCTGTATAGATCTATATGTATCATACATGTAAGTTAGTAAATCACTGCTTTCTTAAAACTGCACTGTCAGCTGCAGTACAGCAATGTAAATACTTCATTGCTTTCCATAAACTATAACCAGATGTGCTTACCTAAATTTCTGTGTGGCATCATGCTGTAGTTTAGGTCTTTTTGTCTTGTATCAGCTGTAATGAAGTATGCAAAGACTTGTAAACAGTTGATGTGTATAAACTGCATGTCTGCATTATGGTTTGCTGCTTCATACTCTCTTAGCAGTGCAAAAAACAAAAGCATTTACATGTGTAGCACTGAGGTGACCTCTGTGCATAGCACTGTACTATTCTACTGTGTCATGTGTTTGCTGCTTGTCAAAAACTGCGTGGGTTCTTTGGTCATGTCAAAATAGTCCGTAGACCAGCCAACCTACTGGGTAAACATACAAAATAAATATGAAGATTGTGCAAAGTGCTCCTTTGATATTTTGTCATCTTACATAGTTTTTCTTTTTTCTTTTTTGTGCTCTTTTTTTCTGTAATTTATCAAATTACATATGCATTCTTTTAAAAGAATACAACACATATTTATTGACTTGGGCATTGTAAAGTCTTAATTGTAAATAAATGTGTCAAATCAGTTAGCTATGTTGAAGAGTTTGGTAAGGTGATTATTCTGCTAGAGAGGATCAAGAAAGAAAAGTGCTGTTGGCATTGTCAGCAGTGGTCAGCTGTGCTAGATAGACAGATGTAAATTATACAATGTATGATTTTTGAACCTGATACAGCAAATAACACTGAATGTAAGCTGAATACACAACTACTAGTCTAGATGGGTTAGATGTATTTTTACTGAGGTTAAACAAGTTAAAAGAACACTGTTCCCTGGTCTACTAACTATCTCACCAAAACCTGCCAAGTGCAAAAATCCAAGCAAATAAATATAAATTACCCCAGTAAATGTAAAATGGAAGCAGTACACTTATTGTGATCATATATGGGACATGCCTGTTATATTAGAGTACATGGGGGATGCCTCAAGTTGGTCATCTTTGTCTTATAACAGTCAGCATTCTCAATATTTTGAGAAATCTGTGCATTGGATGATACGTACACAGACAATTGTTTTTTTTTTAATTCTGCTGTGCTTTCTTTGACCATAACACTCCAAATAAGGTGTGACGTACCTAATATGGTAATAATTTTATGGGCAACTGATTTCTTATAACACATCTCAGTTTAACAGAATATTTAGTCTGTGAGTTCATTAATGATAAAGATGTGCATAAATGTTCATGCTGTGCTATTTCTAACTACACTCATACACAGAGCATATTCCTTGGCTATAAGGCATATATGTGTACTACAGCATAACTGTGGTGTGCTGTATCTATACACAACATAATAGATACAAGATGATGGTAGGATATCATTACTCTATCTTCCTGTGTGTTGCAAGCTCCCCTCCCATTTCAGCTCTATTCCTCAAAGAATCCTAGACTCTTTTAAAGGCATCACAAGTCTTTTGTATCTGCTACCTACTCAACTAACTGATTTCACATGTCAAACATGCCCACCACCCTACATGGGCAAAAGTATTTTCTTATATCTATACTAAACGTTGCCAGTTTGTTACACAAGGTATGCCACCGCCATTATGCCTTGTCCTTCCTGTCCAGTGAGCTTTAGCCATATGTTGTCTGATTGCGTTGCATACCCATAACATAGCCCCCTGTTTCTCATGTTGTATAGTGTGAAGAGATCTAGCTCATTTAACTTTTCATCATACACCCTCTGCCTTTTTCTTATTCCAGTCCTACCATTCTTCCTGTTTGGTCTGTCCACCAGAGAACCCCTTTTTCCTACAAGCTGTCCAGAACTGCACACAGTATAGTGCCTAAAAGAGGGATCCTATCACCTTTCCAGATCTGGATGCTATCCCCTAATTATACAGCCCTAGTACTGCATTTACCTTTTCCATTGGCATCTCACTATTTGCCATGTGGTAGGACCTTTCATAATAAATAACAGCATACCTGATTCCTGCTTAGGATCTTTGCTTGAATTCCCACTGAATACAGATTATAGCCATTCCTTGTCATTTGATACGTTTAGCACTATGCTTTTCAGAGGGCTAAAGTGAAACTACTACCCTCTAGACCATGGTTTTGTATCTCTGGAACTGAAGGTAGCTTAAATCCCTAGTGCTCATTATATTTAACTGAGCAAGAAATTGAACAAGACAGTCACATAACCAGAGATAGTTGATATAAAATCACCATAAACACTGGTATGACTTTTTAAAAATATATAAATAAAAACTAAAGTCAACAGGAATAGCCACATAATTCGGTCCATGCATAATTCATGACACTTTTTTGAATTTTCTTCCTGATTTATCATTGACAAAAACAAGGCTCATGTTATTGGTTAATTAGAAACTAACAGTGTTGAGGGAATAAACTCCCAGAGCAATAACAGGTTTCCTGTATGCTACATCCAAAATGGGTACTTAGTCATTCAATCTCATTCTAAGAAGGATGCTGTCACTGTTTTAGGCTATGAGATTACTTTCAATTTCATTTCTTTAATTTCATCTTAAAAGAAGATATCAAATCATTTGGCAAGTAATCAAAAGTTACCAAACAACATACAAATAAACATAAAAATAAAACAGTTGCCACCAGCAAACATTTGGCAAAAGTAACAGGTGGGCCTTGAGGTACTTAGTGAAATACTTCATTATGCTATATCACCCATTTTTATTGCTTTTTCTTGTGCAATTGTCATTCTCAATGTATAGGTTAGTATTGAAAAAGCTACAGCATATGGCTTACTGCTTTTACACTCATGGCATACTTCTAAAAAGGTTAAACTAACAGGAATTTAAATATTTGCAATGCTCAAACATAATCTAATTTAAATACATCTTAATATATGTAGAACAGTTACTATAGCTGGGGGTATATGGATATGATGGGGTATGGACTGGCTGCTATACTGTAGAAGCCAATTTTCAGTAAGTGGAAGTTTATTTATATTTTTATGTTTTTATCAATGCCCCTCAGAATCTATCTTTCCACATGGAAATGCTCCACAAGCTACTCATCTCTCAGCTGGTGGTGGTATGTCAGGTTCTGTTTGTACTTCCTCCATTGGCAAGGATGGCTGCAAACATGGAGCACTTTGGGCTCTGGCTCCAGTGATGGCCTGTTGTTGAGCTATTGCTGCTGCTAATTCACATACTGCTCCCCTCACATGCATCATGTATCTTAGTGCAACTTACAGATGTGCACCATGGTGCAGAACATCCATTTTACACATTTATGAATTAGTCCACCATGTTGTGTGACACCACTTGCATATACTGTGTTGCTCATTTACATGGTGTTCTGCATTGTCATGCCAATATGTACTCATTAACATGCACTGTACACTGTGCTAGTTTTGCCACTTGTACAACTGCAATATATGTGACTTAGAAATGCCCACAGACTTTGTATTGCCACTACAACTGATAATTTGGGCTGTTCAATGCACTAAATGTCTGTTAATCCTGGTCACTGTATAGCTCCAGTGAGATGGGTAGGTTTATTTTTAGGGGATACTAAAATACTTTTTGTTTCAGTAATGAATAGCTTGAATTGCTCTACACTGTATCCCAGTTATTTAAGTTTCTCATCCCTTGAAGAATAAACTGGTCAGTGCAAGAGGAATCAGGAAGAGGGGTCAGCTGAGGTTGATGGCTGAGGAAAAATTACTCACTATGTACACAATTTAATCATGTGACTTAATGCACCTATTTAATTATTTACACTGAAAAGCAGCACATTTAATCTAAGAAAAGATTTCAACATGAAAACTACATCACATACAAAAAAAGTGTCACCTACCAGGTGAAAGTGTATTTCAGCTGAGCCTGTGACACCATAAAATAACTTCTGTGTTAGGTGTGGTATTTGTTTTTTTAAATAATCAGGTTAAGAGACTGATTGGTGCATTATAAGCCACATGAGCACTTGTGGTTATATAAGCAAAAGACAACTGAAGTCTCTACAGGTCACAAAAGGCAACAATGTTTAACTTCTTAAAGCTCAGTTTGTCCAAAATTTGGAGTATGATTTTGCATTGTTTATTTATTTTACAGGATTATGTAACAACTGTTTATTTTAGAACATTTTTGTGTTTCGGAATGCTTAGGGAAAATGTTGTCAAATGACACAAAAAAAGCCAATGACATTTTATTAGTTTCATGGAGCCTCATGAACACACTGAACAGGTATGGTCAGCAGTTTAACAGTTATCCAAGAATAAAAAAGCAGGTTTTTGATAATGTCCAGAAATTTTGGTTATAATCAAAAATGTCTGAAATGTTTTGTACAATTGAGTAATGCAATTACTTCTGGTTAGTTATTCAACAGTTTTTACTAGATTTATTGAATCATGACTAAAATAGACTTGATGAATCACTATGACAAAGTAAGATTAGTAAGCATCATAAAATGCCATGAGATGTTTATTAATATTCAGTTTAGCAACAATGCGGCATGCTCAATGGTATTCAAAAGTTAAAAGTTTCATGTATGAGAGTTCAACAAGTTTTTCTAGCAGGATAGAGGGTACCACTACTTTGCAGACCCTTTCCCACTAATACATGTAAAATGCACGATAGGTTTCTTGTGTCCAATCAATGTATGTCTGTATGCAGGAAATATGGAGATGGCAAGATACCCCCTCCTATAAAAAAAACAGACAAGAAAAGAGCGTGTAGATTTGAGCCTACCTCTGCTGGCTACCATGCCTGCAGCTATGGAGCATTAGTTAGTATATTCCTTTAGTTGATTTCTAGAATTTGACAAGAACGTACAACTGTAGTTTTCAGACACATACTCAAAGAAGTAACTTGTCAAAACACAGATAACAAAAAACAATTCACTGCTATGAAAAATCCAATCAATATAGAAGGCAGCAAAAGCAGCAATATTCTGTGAAAAGTGATATCTTGAGCCAAAGGTAGATAAGGTAACATAACTGGAAATATCAGACATCATTTGAGTTTCAGCCTGATCTGTCACTGTTACTATCCCTTAAGTTCAGTATAATTTTTGATAATAAATAAATGCAAACATACATATAAGAGTAGAATAAGATAAGTGCATTTCCACTAATGATATGAAGAAAGGAATGTCTCCTGCAGTCTTGGTCTGAAGACAGTCTCCAGCAGTTTAAAACTGTTCATTGGAAATTCATAGCAGAAATTATGAACTTCTGCAGGCTTGCCCTATTCTGAATGTATCGCTGTCGCCAGATGACAGATATGACTATTATAGCTGAGGGGCGAGAGGTGCTGAGTAAATAAACATTTGCTGAGGTTGGAGGGAACAATCTGCTACTTAATTGATCTCAGGGGCACTGGTGCAGAAGCCAAAAGGCAGCAACACATCTTTTACTGTGACAAGCCAACAAGGCAGGATAAACAAATGGCTTGTCTCTTCCTTAATTATGGTGAGGATGAGTGGGTTTTTCCTAATAGGAGCCTTGTCAGGGAGACAGTGATAGGCTTATTATTTTGTATTAAAGTAAAAAAAAAGGAGGTTTGGTTACTTATTGCTTTAAAATTCTGGCTATATGCATTTTCAAAGGCAACAGAGACAATTAATTATTTAGTATATATATATATATATATATATATATATATATATATATATATATATATATATACATTCAGAATAAAAGACTTAGTAAAGGCCTGTTTCAAACTATCCTGAATTACATGTACTAAGGCGTATTCATTTGTCAGTGGAGTCAGGAATGAGTTCTATAAATGCTATCCCCTCATCAATGATGATACAGTTAAGTGGGGTTTTAAAGTAATGCTTACATGTTAATTTTGAAGAAATGCTATACCTTTTATATGACTTTTGGGGTAACATAAACATATACTTTGATAATGGCAAATAGAAGCTCATGACAGAAAAAAATGCAATGCCCTGTCTTTTATAATAACAGTGTCGCAATGTGGGGGTCTGTAGTTATAATACTGAATTATTACTGAATTTACGTGTGTGTGTGTGTGTGTGTGTGTGTATGCATACAGTATGTGCAAGTATGTGTGTGTTTGTGTAAGACTAGCATTTGTATAGTGTATAAACTCTGATGTCACAACTGACTTTTCAAGGAATTTGTAGAAGTCTGTAACAGATTCAATATACTTTTCCTTTTTGCAGTTTTATATTTCCATCTTGAAAGAGAATTTTACCAATCATGACCATTTTAGTCATATTTTTCTTATATATGTTGTAAAATGAATTATACAAAAAAGAGAGGGGCATGGAACTATACCACAGAAGGTGAATAGATTAATTGTGGTACAAATAAAAGGTATATAAGCTTTCAAGGTCAATAAAACTGCTTTCTACAGTGTAAATCTATCAGGTAGATTGAATAGCTCCCTTTTGAAATGTTGGCTCTCATAACATTGACTGCCATCACACTGAAAACATATATTAAACATGCAGGAAAAGAAGGAGTATCAAACATCACACTTCTCCTTTAAGCATGTTCTTGTAGGAGGACACTCCCACGAACAAATATATACCAAGTCTGACACCCCCACACCTCAGAGAAATACCTTCATAGGTGTATACTAGGCTAATGGCCACCAAGGCCTTTATATGTCTAGTCATGTAATCTGACTCAATTATGTCACCCTATAACATGGGTGTCTATTTGGAGGGATATGACAATTAGGAGGCTGCTTCAGGTTTAATGTGTGTGTATGGGGGAGATATGATAGTTAGATAATATTTAATATCGGTCTCTATCAGAGATATAGAGGCCAGACCGGGATGAATTTTTTTATATTTACTGTCAGCCCCTGTCAATCATAGACATGGTGGCCAGCCCAGGGGTGAAATTTTGATTTCCCATACAATGGTCAGTGTTACCTTTGAATTAGGTTAGGGATGGATTTGGTTTCACATGGACTGGGAGCCTATTCCAAAGCATGAGGATCCTTTGAGACATACCTGTCTTAGCAGCATGTTCTATTTATGTCACAACCAAATGGCAATTTTGGACTTATCCTATACAAGTCCATCTTTTTGACCATTCAGGTTCAGCATTACACAACTCACTGAAACGGGTCCCAACATTTGAAATTGTTACTGGATTAAACAGCTAAATCACAGAACAAAAATAATCAAGAGGATTAAATAGACAAACTACAATCATAATTATACCCTAGGTAAACTGTAAATTATGTCTCATTATTAAAATCATACTGCTCATCTGGAAATGTGTTCTTTTTACTTAATTTTCTCTTTGGCTAGCCTATCACTCTAAAAAATTGTGACATTGTAAAGCTGGTCACTAACTATCTTCATAGTCTAACATATTTTCTCAGATTCTTTTGCATTGAACCTTCCTCAAACCACAAAAGCACCATTGAGCTTCCTCTGATATATAGAACAATGTTTTTGCTGCACTGAACAGAATCTGATTGACATCTCTTCCTCAAACACAACAATACTGGAAATGATCAAGATTTGCTTGACATCAAATCAGTAATATAAAATGAATGTAACAAGTATACATGTTTACTGGCTATTACTCTTCTGTATTGAATCAAAGGTGTGTAGGGATGCAACCCAAAAAATCACAATTAACTTAGAAAAGGTTCAATAGCCAATAGTCAATAGGAGTAAAACATCCATTAAATGAGCAATCAAGTTAGTAAAACCAGTCAACCTATTAAAAACATAAACAAAAGAAGTGATAAAGTCTAGTGCTATATTTGCTTAATCCAAATATAACATGTTAAACTAGAAAATAGATGGATCTACTAATAAAAATAATAAGTAAGAATAAAAATTAAAATAATAAAGGTGGATAAGAAAATAATGAGGTCTCACTTATCACAACTTGGGTGAACTAATTTTCAAAACAGGGAGTATAGGAATGCAGGCGGGGGGAAGAGGCATCTAAATGTATCTGCCAAATCAGTTCCCTGTACTCAATTCCATTTTCCCACTGTTCCTCTAACATCTAACATCTAAATGTATTTTTTTCAAGAATACCAAACTTAAATCTAAAAGAGCATTAGTCTTATTTTCTTTTTTGATACCATGTATGTTCGCAAATCCTTCTGCTAAATTTACATTTGGTCTTAACCACATAGAATGCCTTACATACGTGGCAAACCACTAAATAAACCAAACCTTTAGTATCACAGTTACCTTTAACAAAAACAACTTTTTCTAGCACAAAACTTCTACAAATAATGTTTGACTTATCATAAAAATATTCGCAGAAGTTGCATTTCGTACATTTCGTGGTTGAAGTGCCATTTACCCCATTAAAATTCTGATATTCTCTACTCATGACACCTTTGAGTACTGCTTTGATGTTTTTATCTACTTTAGAAATAAATTGCAGGGTTTGTTCTAATGTATTAATAATGTTGTCATCAATTTTAAGAATAGCCCAGTTGTCTCATAACTTTCTTAACCAATGTGCCTACCTCATCATATTTAATGGCCACTGAATTGGTAAAGCTAGGGTGTATTGGCATAGGATTGATTCTTTCCATGTCTGTTTCAGAACAACTACCAAACAGGGAGATCTCTCTCACCTCTCTGCCCTTAACTACTTCCTGATGAATCTTAAGAATAATATTCATGGGGCATCCCCTTTATAAAAACATATCAGTCATTAGATTTAATTCAGCCCTAAAATCTTCATCCCTGGAAACCATTCTAGCTGCTCCAATACACTGTCTTTTAATTAAATTCTTCTTAGAGTGCCATGGGTGGCAACTTGTGTAATGTAAATAACAATTAGAAAAAGTGTTCTTCCTGTAAATCAAGGAAATAAAACTACCACTTTCCACTTATATCTTTACATCTCAATAGTGTACAGTCCAGTGAGAATATCTATACCTAAACTTAAAAGGTTAGCACTGTTGGAAATGAAGTCTAAAAATCCTTTCATATTAAAAATATATCATCCAAATAATGGCAAAAGAGACTCCAACTGTTGTTGAGGGGTGATAACAGAACTTGGGTCTTTTCCCATGTCAGTATAACCAAATTAGCCTATATGGGGCACAAGCTGCCCCCATAGCAGCCCCCTTTGACCTGCCGATTAAATTCCCCCTCAAAAAATATAACATTTTTTCCAGAACAATCTCTTTCAGGTCCATACTAAGTCTTAATTCTTCTGCATTTACCAACTGATGAACATTACTTAATTAAAGTTTTTATTTTTGGATGGAGTATCTGAGTCCTTTTGTTGTCATGGCTACACAGTTTTGTGGAGAAGAAATGGGCATTTTCTTCTACATTGAACTTGTTCCTATATAAAAGTAATTCTGAATAATTACAAGTGCGAATCATGTGACTAAAAAGTGATTTGTTGGAAATGTCTTTTATTCTGATGAAGTTTCTTAGTCACTGAGATGAAAGAACTAATAATTGGATTAAAACCTTTGTGGAAGACATTGCTCTAATTTTATTTCTTGGCTGTTAGTATTACAGGAAAGTGATTGATTTTAGGCAATCTTTTTTTTTTGGTTTGGATTTCTGCCTGCCTGTACATCTTCCCCATTGGTGTCTTCTAATGTCCATAAAAAAAATAAGTCTTTATCTGAGAATCTCACTCAGCTCCTTTTAGAACTTTTGCACTATAGTAATCATGGAGACAAAAATAAGGAAGACTCTGGCTCAAACATAAACAATGAGGAAATGGTAGTCCCAAATCTAAATGAAGTAGCTGTTCACACTCAATCAAAGGTCAATGGTTTATTGAGTCAGCAGCAGAATATCTATCTATATATATATATATATATATATATATATATATATATATATATATATATATAAAATAATATTTTAATCTCACTGAGGAAATTACTCCAAAATCGGACAGTTGATTTAACAGAGCAATTTTCCTCAGTACTACTGGATAACACAATCTGGTGAAGCAGAAAGAACACCTAACATTTATTGAGCAACTTAAATTATTTGAGAAAATGTTTTGGAAATTTCAGTCCTTGCAACCCACCAATGCATTCTTTTGTGAATGTTTGCAATATGAGAAGAAACTAAAGGCCATAGAATTTGGAAATTTCTGAATAATTTTGTGATGAACTCCATATTGCATTATGAGTTGATTATTTTATTTGATTGTACAGGTTTCAAAATGATGGAGAATTTTATCACAGCCAACAGTAGGGCAATAGTCAATTTGGCCAAAGGAAATCAACAAGTTTAATGATTCTATTGCTTCCAATTTAATATATTCTTCCCACAAAGAATATTATTCTAGTATGTTTGAAAAAAAAAATAACAAGCAAATGCTTTCTGCCACTGAGAAGAAGGAGAAGAAACTAGCTTGTGACAAGTTAGGCTGACGATGTAAGCTAGCATATCCATTACTGTGAGGAAAGACTAAAAATAATGATAGATATATTCTACTTCAGAGAAAAATTAGCTTGTTCAAGGTAGAAATGTCAATATCAGTGATCAAGATTATGTTTTTTAGGAAATCGGGCATTACAGAGATCTGAAAAACTGAAAAGAATGTAACCAATCAAGACAGACATCAGTCCAGTTCATTATTCAATAACTCCATATGGCAGGGCTCAAAAGGAAGAGGGAGGGATCAAAGGTCAAAGGAACCCATGGAACTTGTTAATACATTCATCAAATTGAAATATTTCATGGGGAAGCTGAACTTAAGTTTGGTGTTGTAACAGTCAGGTAATTCTGATTCCACTTTAGGACTCAGACAGAAGAGTAATTTATTCCCCTGCTGTATCCCATTTTAAATATTTTTGAATAGTTTTATGAAAGTGCTATAAGTATAGATATAAAAAATAATGTATCTCAAAAGGACAATAAGTTATTGAGATCCATCATAGTCCACAAGACAGTTTGTATAAGGAATCCTGATAAGGAGGAGGGGTGTTAGTTATAATATAAAATGCTGACTATGCCAACAGTATTTCATGTAGTCTTTTAAAGGATAACACTCTTGAATTAACTTCCAAAACCACTATCAATAAAGCTTATGGTACTTTAAGTAACAATAAATTTATAAGGGTTAAGTAACAATACATCTATAAGGGTCATGAAACCTGGTAAAGGTGGGAGGGGTGGGTGGTCTTATTTGACAACACCGACTATTGTAGTAATATATTTGAGATTTTACACAATAATGCCACTTACACTATTAGTTCTAGGAATGAGGTGAATATATCTTGCATGAAAATAGACCATCAACTTGAAGATCATGTGTTTTTATTGACACCTGATATGTTTTATTTCCTTACCAACACCTCACCTAAAATTCCCACTATATTTGGTATCCATAAAATACACAGAGACATTTTCAACCCCCCACTTAGACATATAGTGGCTACACAAGGCTCAAAAAAGTATTTCTTGACTGTCTTTGTGGACTGTATGCTTAAACCTGTGTCTTTTTATTTACACACCTTTTATAGGATTCATGGAATTTTTAAGTATGTTAAGAAATTGTATTTGGGAAGAAATTTTAATTTTATAAACTATAGTTATGAAAGACCTTTTTAGTAGTATTCCCAAAAGAGAAAGATTGCAATGTTTTCGAAAAAGCCTTGTAAGATGTTCTTTTCTCCAAGAAGAGGCCTCTATAATGGATTTCTTGTAACTTATTTTAGACAATAATTGTGTTTATTATGAGGGAGAATATTTAAATAACATAGAAGTGGGGAAATGGGTGCACCTTGCAGTCCAGTTTATGCCAATTTAGTTTTAACTCATTGGGAACTTAATCACATTTTTAAATTAGAGCATTACAAATTTTGAAAATTATATTTATATTTCCTGAATTATATTTTTATTTTATGGCATGGACCTGAAGACATATTGAAAGATTGTATTCTAAAATGTAATGATTATGCCAAATTTTTGGATTTCACTTAGTATGATAAAAAGGAGAGTAATGATTTGGACACATACTTATAAAGGGCTCACTTCCAATATTTATAGAAACCAACCTTTAACAATGCATATTTGCACTTTTTTACACTTTAAAGGGTGTAAACTATTAGAGTTTGATTAAAGGTCAGTGCATTCAATTACATTGAATGGTTTCCAAATAAGAAGTCTTCATTCAAGAAATACACAAACACCAGGATATCTTTAGAGAGAGGGTATACCTCAGAAAATTAATTGAGGAAATAACCCAAGAGATGATGGATAAATGGGGTATGCAATACAATCCTCTTTTTGGAAGAGATGAGTTCACTAAATTAACTACATCCATGTTGTGTGTATAGAAATTCTAATAAAAATTCTAGAAATTTACAAAGTATATTTCAAAAGGAACCTAGAACACCTTTTAATAAGGACGGCAAAACAAAGGGGACTAGAAAGTATGTTTTTTGTAACTACAGTCCATATATTTATGAATGGGATGTTATTAATATGGGGGGGGGGGATAAACGAGGACTTTTACTCCCTTTGCAAGACAGAAATTATCTTAGCAAGGCTAAAGTATACACAGCATAATGCTTCACCTGCACATGTTTCTACATAGGGAAAACAAAGAGGAATTTTGAGAAAAGATATATGAATATATTCATGCCATATTTACTGAAAATGCTAATAGTGTTCTGTTCAAACACAGTGAACCATGTGCAGGTTTTGAAAAGTTCAGTTCTGGTATTATAGACAAAGTTAACATACTCCACAGGGGAGGTGATTGGGAAACACTTTTTGAATATGGAGAACTTTATTGGCAGCTTAGATTGAATGCTACTATAAGCCTCAGGAATGAATATGAATGGGTCAGTTATACCTGTTTTAAAGCTTAGGTCAGCTAAGCTACAAAGTCACACTGTTGTTATGTTGTTGAACACTATTTACATGAAGATTTTTTTAAAGTTAGTATTTATTTGAAAACACCATAAGGATTTTATAAGTTGTGAATAGATAGTTTTGAATGGTGGGCAGAGGAAAATGTAATTCATAAATGGGCAAATTTATGTGTGTAAGTTTTCTGTATATAGCTATAATTGTAACTAAGAATTTGATTGGTTGTTGAGTACATTTTAACAGTAAATGTTTTCTTTATAATATGGTTGTGATGAAGTTTTGTTACTTAATGAAAAAAGCGCTTAACATTTTTAACCTTTTTTATTAAAAGTTTCTACACAATATTTTATTGCTTCTGTGGTGGTGGCATTGCATATGCACATTTTTTTCTGTTTGTTTACTTTGATTACTAGTCAGAATTTATGGTACTTTAGCCACTTTTTTTAGTTTACTTGGAAATTTCCAGTAACGTCAGCCTTGTTTAGTATTCCTAAAATATATAAATCTTTAGAAAATGTATGCTATATGTTTTCCATCCTTAAGAAGCTCAAAAATTGAAGGGTTTGTGGCTTACATTAATTTTTAAGCTTTTTTTTTTTTCTGGCACAACCCTCACATTCTTCTGGATTCATGGCCCTTTTTAGAGCAACTGGGGCACATAGGCCCAACACAAATGAATTCTTTGGCACTGCTAATCTGTAAAAAATATTTTCTTCAATTCCACATAGACAGGTGATAGATTGGTTTATGTAACCTTTGCAACTGATGAATCATCTAATGAAGAAGTGAATATAATATGAAACTGTATAGACATTATTTTACATAATAACTTTTTTGCTTTTGAAGTGTAATACTTTTATCAGAAAAGGAGTATCACCATGGATGCAAAGTGTTCCCCTCTTTATGCAAACATTGTAATATAATATTGGGAAAATTGTGCTTTTAAAGAATCATTATGAATTTACTGTGTCTATGTTCAGCTGTTGAATGGAAAATAAACTCCTCATGTAGAGAGCTGTGCTCCCCCACAACCCACTAATTACATATACCAACTCCGAGATTGCACTACAGTGGGGAAAGCACAAATTTAATGATCCCTACCATAATGTGATCTTACTTGAATGCCCCAATGAACAGCATGTTCGATAAGACATGCCATTCAATGCTTTTTCTGTTTGATGGCTGAACATAGACCTGAATTTACTTACACTGCTTGGATGATATCTTTATTATGTTGGGGCACAAGTAATGAACAGGACTTGATCAGTTTTATTAAGCATATGATCAAGCAACTGAATTTAAACTGAATTTTGAACCCAACCACTGGGGATGCACAAGCCAGTGCATTTCTTTGTGCCAGTCCCAAGCCCGGATAAATGGGGAGGGTTGCGTCAGGAAGGGCATCCGGTGTAAAACTTCGCCAAATCATTTCATGCAGACACCAATAAATACTTTAATACCGGATCAGTCGAGGCCCGGGTTAACAATGACCACCACCAGTACTGTTAGCCAACAGGGTGCTGGCAGAAATTGGGCTACTGTTGGCCGAAGGAGGAGAAGAGGTGGAAGACATGGCCAAAGACAGGAAGAGAGGAGAAAGGCTAGGACTGTGGTAATGAGGGTCAGAACTTTGAATGTTGGCAGTATGACTAGTATAGGGAGAGAGCTAGCTGATATGATGGACAGAAGGAAGGTTGGTATATTGTGTGCAAGAGACCAGATGGAGGGGGAGTAAGGCTAGGTGTATCGGAAGTGGGTTCAAATTGTTTTATCATGGTGTGGATGGAAGGAGAAATGGCGTAGGAGTTATTCTGAAGGAACAGTATGCTAATAGTGTTTTGTAGGTGAAAAGAGTGTTGGATAGAGTAATGTTTATGAAGCTGGAAATTGATGGTGTAATGATGAATGTTGTTAATGCATATGCTCCACAAGTTGGGTGTGCAATGGATGAGAAAGAAACATTTTGGAGTGAATTGGATGAAGTGGTGATGACTGTACCCAAGGGTGAGAGAGTGGTGATTGGAGCAGATTTCAATGGGCATGTTGGTGAAGGGAACAGAGGGGATGAGGAAGTGATGGGTAGTTATGGTGTTAAACAAAGGAGTGTAGAAGGTCAGATGGTAGTGGATTTTGCAAAAAGGATGGACATGGCTGTGGTGAATACGTATTTTAACAAGAGGGAGGAGCATAGGGTGACATACAAGAGTGGAGGAAGATGCACACAGGTGGATTATATCTTATGTAGGAGGGCCAGTTTGAAGGAAATTGGAGACTGTAAAGTGGTGACCGGAGAAAGTGTAGTTAGGCAGCATAGGATGGTGGTTTGTAGGATGATGTTGGTGATTAAGAGGAGGAGGAGGAGTGTGAGAGCAGCACCAAGGATCAAATGGTGGAAACTGAAAAAGGGTACTTGTGAGGTGGAGTTCATGGATGAGTTAAGACAAGCACTGGGTGGCAGTGAAGAGTTACCAAATAGCTGGGTAACTACAGCAGAGCTATTAAGGGAGACGGCTAGAAAGGTGCTTGGTATCACATCTGGACAGAGGAAGGACGACAAGGAGACATGGTGGTGGAATGAGGAAGTACAGGAGAGTATACAGAGAAAGAGGTTGGCAAAGAAGTGGGATTGTCAGAGAGATGAAGAAAGTAGACAGGAGTATAAGGTGATAAGGTGCATGGCAAAGAGAGAGGTGGCGAAGGCTAAGGATAAGGCATATGAAGAGTTGTATGAAAGGTTGGACACTAAGGAGGGAGAAAAGGACCTTTACCGATTGGCTAGACAGAGGGACCGAGCTAGGAAAGATGTGCAGCAGGTAAAGGTGATAAAGGATAATGAGGGAAACATACTCACAAGCGAGGAGAGTGTGTTGAGGAGATGGAAAGAGTACTTTGAGGGGTTGATGAATGAAGAGAATGAGAGGGAGAGAAGGTTGGATGATGTAGGGATAGTGAATCATGAAGTACAATGGATTAGCAAGGAGGAAGTAAGGATAGCTATGAAGAGAATGAAGAATGGAAAGGCTGTTGGCCCAGATGACATACATGTGGAAGCATGGAGGTGTTTAGGTGAAATGGCAGTGGAGTTTTTAACCAGATTGTTTAATGAAATCTTGGAAAGTGAGAGGATGCCTGAGGAATGGAGAAAGAGTGTTTTAGTACCGATTTTAAGAATAAGGGTGATGTGCAGAGCTGTAGTAACTACAGAGGGATTAAATTGATCAGTCACAGCATGAAGTTGTGGGAAAGAGTAGTGGAAGCAAGGTTAAGAAGGGATGTGATGATTAGTGATCAGCAGTATGGTTTCATGCCAGGAAAGAGCACTACAGATGCGATGTTTGCTCTGAGAGTGTTGATGGAAAAGTACAGAGAATGTCAGAAGGAGTTGCATTGTGTTTTTGTAGACTTAGAGAAAGCATACAACAGGGTGCCTAGAGAGGAGTTGTGGTATTGTATGAGGAAGTCAGGAGTGTCAGAGAAGTATGTAAGATTGGTACAGGATATGTACGAGGGTAGTGTGACAGTGGTGAGGTCTGCAGTGGGAGTGACGGATGCATTTAAGGTGGAGGTGGGGTTACATCAAGGATCAGCTCTGAGCCCTTTCTTATTTGCAGTGGTGATGGACAAGTTGACAGACAAGATCAGACAGGAGTCCCCGTGGACTATGATGTTTGCAGATGACATTGTGATCTGTAGTGAGAGTAGGAAACAGGTGGAGGAGACCCTGAAGAGATGGATATATGCTCTAGAGAGAAGAGGAATGAAGGTCAGCAGGAATAAGACAGAATATATGTGTGTGAATGAGAGGGAGGATAGAGGAATAGAGGTGGCGAAGGTGGACGAGTTTAAATACTTGGGGTCAATAGTTCAGAGTAACGGTGAGTGTGGAAGAGAGGTGAAGAAGAGAGTACAGGCGGGGTGGAGTAGGTGGAGAAGAGTGTCAGGAGTGATTTGTGACAGACGAGTACCTGTAAGAGTCAAAGGGAAGGTCTACATGAGGGTAGTGAGACCAGCTATGTTATATGGGTTGGAGACAGTGGCATTGACAAAAAGGCAGGAGTTTGAGCTGGATGTGGCAGAATTAAAGATGTTAAGATTTGCACTGGGTGTGATGAGGGTCGGCAGGAATAGGAATAAGTATATTAGAGGGTCAGCAAGGGCGCCTGCAGGCAGGTGCAAGGTGGTGCACTTGCACCCCTCTGGATTTTTTAATTTATCTGTGTGATGATGTGTTGAAATCAAAAAAATGTACCGGCAAAACTGTACATTTTTCGATTTCAACTTTTATTTCCCCGTTAAACGGTAAACCTCGGAGGTTTGGAGGAGTCTGGTATGCTATTGGAGGCTGTAGTCACATGCATATGATGAACGCCTCTATTCCTCCTCAACTACATCTCCCTTTGCGACTGTTGAAAGTTGCATAGAGTGAGAGAGTTATCCAGTTTGATATAGTGACAGTTGAGTCTACTCTAGTGAACGAGACGAGCTGTGTGAGTGTGATCGGAAAGAGCTCTTTACTTTAGCTCAGTGAGGTCAGTCAGATTATCAGATTTGTTGACTCTGTGTGCAGCAGCACTTACGTTGACTGTTTGAACAATTCAGAGACATGAACAAAGCTCCTGGTTTTTTACACCGAATGAAATCGCGCACTTCACTCAATTCAGACAAGTGTTTGAAATTTTCCTAGTCACTAGTGGAAGATGTTCCAGTATAAAATGAAAATATTTACAGAATTTACATGGCTTTATTATGTTTGTTGGTATGTCAACTTAGTTAAAAACAGTATTTTATGCCCCACTCAGAACCGTACATGTAGTACTACACCAGGAGTGGGTGATGCACACATACTGATGTTCTTTTTCCTATTTTTAAATTTCTTTTTATGCTTATTCTGCATTTTATATTACATGTGTACTGGCCTGGTCATGGCTGAAATGGTCAATGGACCAGCACACCTACCTGGTGAACAAATAGTAAATAAAGAAATGTTATTTTTGAAAACAAAATGCATGTTCATTGGAATTATGGTTATTTTTGACAGTGATGGTGATGATGATGTTTGCTTGCTTGTCTTTTGGCGTTTGTTGCTGAACCTGCTCGCCTGGCTCTGCACTGCTGTTATTGGAGGGAAAACAAAATTGTTTGATATGTTCTTTGCTTTGGGGCTGTGGCAGTTGGAAATTTGGGCAATGGGCATTGTAGATTTTTTGTAATACCTTAGTGAAGAGGAGGAGAGAATCCAAGGGATAAAATGGCTGTGTATATACAGACTATCGTTATTGTTCTATTTCTGCTTCTTGTTGTTGAGAATTAAGGCATTGGGTAGATGATCAATTAGTGGACCAACTTGTGTAAAGAGTATTTCGAACCATCTTTACAACACAATGATTTGCAGGGTAGTGCATCTGTCAATATGGACCAACTGTAGGTACATGGATCAATATGTATATTTTTATACATGTATATATATTTCTTGTACATAGTCTAAAAGGTATTTTTGTACATGGTTTAAAAAGTGTTTTTTAATAAACACCTGTTGCTTGCCTGCTCATTTGTGTTAGTTTTTTGTAGTAAAACTTATTTTCACAAATAAGTAAGAATATAATAATGTGTATAAAAAGTTTAATTATATTTTATATAGGAGCAACAGGTCTTCTAAAAACTACAGTCATATTTAGATGTGCTACCAATACATGTAACTCCATACGACTTGCAGGAGGAGTCATTACTGTCACATTGCAGGTGCTGTGAAGAACACTTTTGGCAGACATCAAAGATTGAAACAGTACTGATTTCATGAACTTTAATTGTACTTTGACTTAGAAATGGGGTACATTCCTGTCATGGTATTAGAAACCCAAATAGGAGGATTTATATGTGTGTGTCATACATCTCAGCTGTACAGACTTTCACAGAATGTCCAGATTTCTGCTTTATATTTTTGGTCTGTTCCTCATAAAAATTCTGTATTTTTTGAACAATTCACTAGGATGACCTAAGGATTAAATTTAATAAATAATGACATGAATTTGAGTTTCAGACTTCACATTCTTCAGAAAATGCATTCTAACACAAATCCTTTTATTCTAGCAACTTTCTAAATATGTCCTTAGTTTTGGGCCCATGCCCCCAACATTATAACAGGCTTTGTCCAGATTACTTGTGCTAACAGATTGACAGATATGGTGTGTGTGTGTGTGTGTGTGTGTGTGTGTGTGTGTGTGTGTGTGTGTGTGTGTGTGTGTGTGTGTGTACTCCTCAGCTATCCAGGTTTTGCAGAATGTCCAGATTTTTCCCCCATATTCCACCTAAAAGATTGCAGTTGCTAAATAGTGACAAACATTTTGAGTTTTAGGTGTCATATCCTTTAGAATAATGCATACTAACACAAATACTGTCATTCTAGCAATTTTATAAGTTCAGAGCAATATTCAGAACAATATTCGGTAGCATTGTCACCTCACAGTAAGACGTTGTCCTGTTCGATTCTCAGCTAGAGCGTCTTCTGTGTGGAGACATGCGTGAATGGGTGTACCTTCGTTGAAGGTTGTGCATCAGAGCTGGCAACTCGGTACGCATTGCGTACAAATCTACTGCAATCCGCTGTGGATCCCTAACCGAAATGCCGAAAGACACAACATTTATAATCTGACTGTCCCTATTTATTTTAGCCTTTGTCGAGATATTTTGCACTAACAGATTGAGGTAACAGGTTGAGGTGTGTGTGTGTGTGAGAGAGAGAATGAAATGACCTAGTTAGAGTTAGCAGGTGGAATTTATTTTGAAGTGCATTTTCAAGGAATTGTGAGCTTCAAGGGAAGAGAAGTTTACTGCTGCTTATGCTAGGTCTGCTTAAAATGTGCAATTGTTTTGTTTAGCAAATGGTATCATTATTGTTGTATAGAATTTTAAAGCAAGGTTAGTAGCACTTGATTCAGAGGGCTGTAGCTTCTACTCCCACAGCATGTAAATTTGTATTTTAAGGGGGTAGGGGTACTGCAGTCCTTAGTATGCCGTCCTTTGGATGAGACACCTATTAACATTGATCCTCTTTTCAGCTTGTCACCCACTCCATATTGTAATATATCACCTTACCATTTCTTTTAATGTAACATAGGCAATTTATTCTTCAAGGCGACAGGCACTGAATTTGTAGATGAAACACTGAAATATATGTTTTATAGCAACAATCTCTTCATTAGTTTCAGATCTTTTAATGTGGAATTCAGATGACTTCTGCAGACTGCAGCGATTGTGCATATGGACTAATATTGGTGGATTATAATGATAGAAGTTTGAGTGGCCTTTTATGTTTGAAATGTTCTGAACTAGGCAGTTTGTCATTACTGGTTCATATGTGTTGAATTGTTTCACTGCTTACTGGAAAATGTTCAAAACTGTAAATTTAAAATACACTCAAACAGGTGGGTGCAGGTGCTGTACAAGGATATGGTCCATATGGATGCATGTGTATCTTGAATTTTACTGATGAGGCACCTTACATTTGCATTTAAGAAAATGAACCAGAGTATCTTTTTGGGAAGAGTGGACAGATGTAATGGAGTTGGCAAATGGGAAGCTGAATTTGGTGTGGTGGTCCTGGATTGGGATTTGGGATGTATATCTCCACACTCCACAGGTAGATAAATGAGTTGAAATGGAAGTAGGTATGAAGGACACTGTATACTGACAAGCATAATAATGTGGCAAGACTGTTGTACTGGGCATTGTGCAAACATTATGGTACTGAAGTGGCTTAAAAACACTGGAAACATAAGCTGCAATTTAAGCATCATAGAAAATGCTACTACATCACATGGGGATCATCCTCAATTACCAACAGCTCAAAAGACAGATGCTAGAAAACCAGATATTAGTGGTCCAAGAGAAGAAGACAAAAGTAGCATTGATCATTGAACTCTACACACCCACTGACTACAGTGTGTTATGTACAGAGAGACACAAAGTCAAACTCCTACTATATCAGGATTTGCAGGCAGAAATGAGAGCAGTGTGGAAGAAAGATACCCAGGCAGTTCCAGTAGTAGTAGGAGCAATGGGTCTTATTAAAAAAGAATATACATTCGTATTTGGACATGTTACCAATGAATGTAACTCCATACCAATTGCAAAAGGACTGAGGAGTCATTACTGGGCAGTGCACATTCATTGCAGGTACTCTGAAGAGCACTTTGGCAGACATCAAAGATTGATGACACCGTACTGATTTTGTGAACTTTTAATCATACTTTGATTTAGGAATGCAGTACATTCCTGTCACGATGATAGAAACCCAAAAGATTTGCTCTATCCACTTTCTAAGGAGGTACTACAAGGTAGGTAGGGAGATTTTGTGTGTGTCATACCTGTCAAATGTACAGATTTTCAGTGTCCAGATTTCTGCTTTATATTTGTAGTCTGTGTGTGTGTGTGTCTGAAATGACCTACTTAGAGTTAGCAGGTGGAATTTATTTTCAAGGAATTGAGAGCTTCAAGGGAAGATAAGTTTACTGCTGCTCATCATGCTAGGTTTGTACAAATGTGCAACTCTTTTGTTTAGCAAATGGTATCATTGTAGTATAGAATTTTAAAGCAGTGTTAGTAGCACAGCAGGTAGCATACTTGCATCTTGCTACAGAGGCTGTAGCTTCTACTCCCACAGCATGTAAATGTGTATTTTAAGGATGGCGTGCTGCAGTCCTGTCCTGAGTATGTCCCTTTGGTGCCTAGTAACTATGAACCTAGTTTTCAGCTTGTTACATATTCCCTGTTGCAATATACCAGCATACCATTTCTTTTAATGTAACATAGGCAATTTATTCTTCTAGGGCAATGGGCACTACATTTATAGATGAAACACTGAAATGTATGTTTTATAGCAACAATCTCTTCATTAGTTTCAAATCTTTGTAATGTGGAATTCAGATGACTTCTGCAGACTGCAGAGATTGTGCATATGGAGTAATATTGGTGGAGTATAATGATAGAAGTTTGAGTGGCCTTTTATGTTTGAAATGTTCTGAACTAGGCAGTTTGTCATTACTGGTTCATATGTTTTGAATTGTTTCACTGCTTACTGGAAAATGTTCAAAACTGTAAATTTAAAATACACTCTAACAAGTGGTGCAGGTGCTGTACAAGGGATATAATTCAATTATAGTTTCATAGGTAGGTACTAGGCTATTGGGCCTATATAAGCCTAACCAAAGGTACCCTGGCTTCACCCAAGAAAATTATTTTCCTGTGCCACTGTCAAGCATAGCCACAGAAGTGATCCCGGGGTGAATTTCCTATCTCCCATCAGGAACATGAATCACCATACTTTTGCATGGGCCTAAAAATGTGTGCATTTGATATGCTTTGAAACGGGCCCAAAGGTAAACTTAACCTGCCACTGCCCAGATGCATTCTCTTTGAATGTGGGTTTCAATGCTGTTTCCATCAATGTGAGTATCAAAAGCAGAAAGTTTTAATGCTAAGTCTGTTTTCATTGCAAGACTGTTGCTTTGTTTAGTAAATGTGAAATGCGTGCTGCAGTGTTTCTGCTATAAAATTTGAAATAAAAGTTGTGAATTAAATCCAAATATCTGTAATCATTGTAAAAGTAAAGCATAAGACAGTATGCATACTGATAGATTTGAACAGTGTCTGTGGCAAATGGTGAGAAATAACCAAGTAATGGGACACTGCTGGAATGGCTGTGTGTGTGTGTGTGTATGTGAGGGACTGTGTGGGAGGGGCAGGGGGGGGGGGGCTACGTGGGCGGGGCTGCATGGGCGGGGCTCTGGGTTTTGCACACCCTGGAAAAAATCCTACGGGCTCCCTTGAGGGTCAGCCCAGGTTGGAAGGTTTGGAGACAAAGCCAGAGAGGCACAATTATGTTGGTTTGGGCATGTGTTGAGGAGGGATGCTGAGTATATTGGGAAAAAGATGCTAAGGATGAAGCTACCAGGAAACAGGAAAAGAGGAAGGCCTAAGATAAGGTTTATGGATGTGGTGAGAGAGGACATGCAGGTGGTTGGTGTGACAGAGCAAGATGCAGAGGACAGGAAGAAATGGAAACAGGTGATCTGCTAATGGGAACAGCCGAAAGAAGATGATGATGATCAAGCAACTGAATTTCTTAGCTGTACTTATCAATATGACAAGGCATATATAAATTAAAAATGAATATTAATTTAACAACTGATCTTGCAAATAAGAAGATGGTTTCCAATACTGATAGGAAGCCTACTTAAGAAAAATACTTTGTTCCATTTATTTCTAGTCAATACTCAATTTAACTTTTACAATCTATTAAGTAATTTAATCTCTATGGTTTTGGACTAAGGTCATCCATTTGCGTCACTTACTGAAGTCTGTGGGAGACCATAAATCTAAAGATTGTCCACGTATAATAAGAAATCTAAGAATGCCTGTCAAAAAGGACCCCATAAGTTCTAAGGGTAGTTATCAAAAAATGTGGTAGTAGTATGATTTTGTTCTTTTATAGACTGCTTTTCAAAAGAGTATAGGAGGCTGTGATCAATGAGAATCTGATCAGTAACATTCTAGGTAGTGTGCCAGTTATGGTTTGTAAAATGAGATGGAATATTAAACAGAAAATAAAAGGGGAGCTGAATACACAGTGTCTAACCATCCAGGAGTATGCATTGTGCTTTATGGCTAAACATGGAACATGTAAACAATTTATTAATAATGTGCCAAATACTGCACCACCAGGGTTTCCAGAAATTACTGGTTGTGAAAGGCCTTTATAACTGTGCAACTAAAGGTGTAGTTTACATTGAAAGCTGTGAGTCTTGGACTCATTTATATGTGGGTAAGGCTAGGCATCAGCTTACAGAGAGGATTTTCCAGCTTATGTATAGTATTAAAACCAAAAATAACACCAATGCACTTAGTAAGCAAGCAGAGTTATGAAGACATTTTAATGTATTTGTCTCTCTTATTTTGGAGATGGTCCCACCAATCCCATGTGGTAGTGACTGGGAGGACAAAATTGAATAGTCTGAATTGTTACTGCAACTGAAGTTGAATGCGGGAGAGAAGCCTGAACTGAATGAAAATATTTCCATCAGCTATGGGTCAAGAATGCAGAATGATTCATAATAAAGTGCTATTTATACAAAACTGTGGTTAATGAAAATGCATAAAGTTTAGCAATTTAAAATTTTTTTCATATATTGTTGATTTTAGAATACTTTTTCAGCTTGTTCGTGGAGTCATGTAATTGGAGATCATGTGTTTTTTGCCTTTAAAATAAGGTTTATTTATCAATGAAAACATTTTAAAAAGCCACTCGTTTTAAAGGCAGTCACATGCTCTCCATTTACATGATTTCATGAACAAGCTGAGAAAAGCATTCTAAAATTAACAGTATATGAAAAAAAAATGTTTAAATTGCTAAACCTGTTCTCACTTGTGTGACAAAAATAAAATACCCCCTTTTATGGAGTATGTTAACATTAGCAAGAAAAGTCATCACTAAGAACTGGAAGAACGAGACGACTACTACTATGAAGGAATTCGTAAACTTATCAACCGAAGCCTGTCATCTTGAACTTATCATGATCAAGACAAGCACATCTAGAATCACCTCTTCATATAATATATGGTTGAAATTCAAAGAACTGATGAATATATAGACTTTAATAATTAACTAACAAGTACTCTTATCACATTTCTTTTTCTATTAAAAAAGCTTTGTTTTATATTAGACACCATTGTAAATAGCTATTTTAGTTATCATTGTTCTTTCAGATATGTATTGTTTTATAATATATCTATGGCCATATATTAGTGTTTTGTTGTTAACATTTTCAATAAAAACAACTGAGAAAAAAAGGAGGTTTATTTGAAATACCTTTTATTCTGATAAAGTCTTGTAGTCATTGAAACATGAGCTTTAAATATAGGATTAAAACCTTTGTGGAAGACATGGGTATACTAATTTTTGTTGGTTACTCTTAAGTGGGAGAATGCCAATCTGAAAAGAAACAACAGTAAGAGGAAACTAAACACTATGGCAAAAGAAACAACTATCTTTGATTGTTTAAAAATTGCATTCATGGCAATTGAATATTATATTGCCAAATAGAGACAATATGCAAATCTCATGTCAAAATATTTTGCAGTTCCAAGGTTACATTAAATAAAATACATGTTTATAACTTAAGTGATTGTTGCTTCCCTCTTCCTCTTTGTCTGAAGACAGTGTATCCACTGTGAATGAAAAAATATATATAAATTTTGATTACATTGATAAAACAAATGCATCTGTAGATAGTTTACAAAGCACTGTTGTATAAATTCTTACCATAACAGATGTCCTTCTCTTCACTGTTGCAGTATTCCTTAGAGTAGGGATCCCCTGCCTAGGGCAGCCTGTTGTCCAGTCAGAGCTTTAGGAGTGACCCCATTCCAAATACCTTTGGCTAGGGTTCACCTTGACTGGGAGGGTGAAAAAGGAAGCAAGCAAGTAGGTGTGTTTTAGGATATCCCTGCAGATGTCCAGATAGGGAATGATTTTGATAATGCAGTACCACATGCAGTCAGGCTTGGAGACAAGCATGTCAGAGAATACCAGACTTCCTGTGTAAGGGGAGCTGGGAAGGGTTACAAACAGAGAGTTGAGACAGGCTCAGCTCTCAGACACTACATTACAGGCCTGAGGGTGGTCACTAGTGAGGCACGTGATTCTCAAGGAAAGGGGAATCTGTACACTGGGACAAAGGGTTACTGTATTGAGAATGGACCCCTGAGGCAGGGCAAGAGGGTGAGAGAATACAGCAGTCGGTAGTGCCCGGAGCTTACAGTCTTGCACTTCTAGCCATAGCCCATGATATTCCCTTTGGACGTCATATGTGCATAAAGCATGCAAAGAGGTGTATTATGCAGAACTTTTATTAGCCTGTGATTTCCAGATATGTAACTAGGTACTGCAGGACCTGTGAGCAGTGCCAAAAAGTAGACAAGGCAGGAGACAAGGTAAAAGCTCTTTTCATGCCTTTTCCTGTAATTGTGGAGCCATTTCCGAGGGTACCTATGGATATTGTGGGACCTCTGAGTACCCCAAGTTCCACAGGAAAGAAGTATATCCTGTTGGTAGTACATTATGCTACCAGCTACCCTGAGGCAGGGGATCTGTCCTCCATCAGGGCAGAAAAGGTGGCAAATGCTTTGTTAGAGATTTTCAGCAGGGTAGGCTTCCCAAAAGAAATATTGACTAACAGAGGTGCCAATTTCATGTCAGACCTGCTGGCTTGTCTGTGGAAGCACTGTGGGGTGAAGCACCTAAAGATCACCGCCTACCATCCCCAGACTAATGGTCTGATGAAGAGGTTAAACTCTATAATAAAGACCATGCTAAAGGCATTTGCAGACCACTTTAAGAGGGAGTGGGGCAAATATTTGCCTCATCTGTTGTTTGTTTACAAAGAGGTACCCCAGGAATCCACATTATTTTCACCTTTTGAGTTGCTGTATAGGTATAGGGTGAGGGGACCACTAGATTTGATTCAAGATGAGTGGGAGGATGTGAATCCCACAAGGAGTCGTTTGTGGCATATGTCTTAAATCACAAGACAAGGCTCAGGGAACTCATGGGACTGGCCTAGGAGAACCTGGCAGAAGCCCAACAGCAGAAAAAGGTCTGGTATGACAGGAATGCTCCAGCTAGAGAGGATGCTGTGGGGCAGCAGATTATGGTTCTCATTCCTGTCAGGCCCAACAAGCTGCAGGCAGCTTGGAAGGGACCCTTCAAAGTGGTAATGAAGGTTAGTGATGTTAACTACATGGTAGAACTGCTAGACAGGAGGCAGGGGCACAAATTGGACCATGTTAACATGATGAAACCTTATCATGATAGGGTGGCCCTGGTGCAAAGTGTTTGCAGTAGGAGGCAGAAGGAGTCTGAGGGGAATCTATGACTATAAGAAGCCAGCCAGCAAAACCCAAATCACTATGGTGGACCCTAGGGTTGCAGCCATTTGATATGACAGTGTAACACAGTAATGGGGTTAGCAATGCAAAGACAGCTGGGATCTCAAGACAGGGAATGAATGGAGTAATGTATTCCCAGATAGGTTGATCCCTTTCAAGCAACGTTTCTCAAGGGTCACTTGACAAACTAGCTTGAGTCTTCGAGAGGGGAAGGTGTGACAAAGGGAGATACTGCCAACACAGTTATCTAGAATTTTGTAAACCATTATGTGTCATTTGTGGATATCAACATGATTCATATAAGATGCTTGTGTTCCAACTGTATTAGAACTGTATGCCATACATATATCTAACTTGTTTGCACAGACGTGTGTTAAAAAAGGTATTTTGTACAGTACTGCGCTTAAAGATGTATACACAGTGTTCCCTGTTGGAAGAGAACAGAAATAGACATACACTATTGTAACTGTTTAAATGTATATATTTTAAAAGTGGAAACTGGAACACGGGAGGTTCCCTTCAGTCTAGTAAATTTCAGAAAAAATAGCTGAAATTAAATGACTTTATGGCAGCAAGGAGACACAATGTATAAAACTAGGGACATTTCTGTATTATCTTATGAGTGTTTTATTGTTTTATTACTTCCAACATCTACCAAGATCTGAGGAACACCCCTTGTCTTTGTATTTTCACAGGTTGATGCTAAATACTGCCTGATTCCAGCAGTGGGGGTTTCACCTGGGATAGAGTCAGATGACAAGAAAGAATGTCATTCTGCAAGCTATCCCAGCATTAATATTTGAGATATTAATTTAAGAAGTCTCTAAGTGAGACACAGCATTTGTATTCTGTCTTTGACCTGCCAACAAAAATTAGAGAAGACCCATTCACCACATCTGCCTTGCTCTGTAATAACTTAACTAGGGCATAGTAATTCTCTTAGATTTAGTCAGGGATATACTGAAGCTTAGTTTAGATGTTTTTCTTCATTTATTTGAAACTGTCCTGCAGTGTTCTTTTAAATATTCCCTGTGATTTTGAACAGTGATATCACTGTAAATATATATTTAGTATTATCTTGTTCTTTTATTATTTATTATTAAATATATTTAAAACTTTCACTGTGGCTGATCTGTGTAGAGATATTTAAGTTCTGAGAGCATTTGCATATTTATTTGGTAACAGTCTGGGCCACACCTAATAGCCTTGTTCTTGGTCAAATTGCCATTTGTATTGATAGTAACATTACACAGTAAGATTGGACAGCCTTTAAGGGCCTTATATTAGCTGATAAGGAGCTGGCTGATGGCAGTAAACCTGGGCCAGCCTTTCCCAGGTGTGTGTGTGTGTGTGTGTGTGTGTGTGTGTGTGTGTGTGTGTGTATGTGTATGTGTATGTGTATGTGTATTTGTATGTGTATAAATCAAACCTCAAAGAGTGTGTGTGTCAGCTACTTTGACATGGACATGAATCACTAGTTGGGTGCTGGAGTTCTTAGCTTGGCCACTTAGCTGAGATCTCAACTCTATAGCTGTGCCAGTGGGTAGTCTTATTTAGGATATGGAGAAGGACTGCCTGTATGCATTTGATGCAGAGAGCTGCATGTGGAAATACTGTGTGTGTACTTATCATCCTGTCAGTGTACATCCCCCACTGTTGCCAGTGGTGAGGATTGAGGCCCCTTGGTTACTGGTCCAGTGGTGGGGCATCACTCATACACACACACACACACACACACACACACACACACACACACACACACACACACACACACACACACCTTCTAAGTATTTCTAAAAATAGAATACAAAACAAATACTAATTATCTGCATGAACTGTAAATCAGCCCACCAGATTTATTTTGGTTATTTTAAATTTGATAAAAATATTTACAGAAACATCTAGCAGAGATTGTAAACTGGGTTTCACTCTGATTTGACTTTTTTTCTTTTTTTCCCTAAGGTGCAACAAAAGTTCAGCTTTCCCTTTACCAACCAGATGTCCTCTTTTAAAGAATATAGTTTTATTATAGCCTTATAGATTACTTTAGTGCAATCCAATCTCTTACATGTGTCAGGTTTACATTCTTACCTCTCTTATGAAAAAGAGTGCAGTACTATATTGCATTTTCTTTAGTTCTGCTATAGGCTATGTACAGTTCTCATGATAAAAGGCATTAGTAATTGTCCACTACTTTTTAATTAGTTTTGTGCTTTGTTGAGGAATCCAGATAAAATATGATACTGGATAAGATGTCTGACTAGAGGGGAGATCTGAATATGTTTTCCAATAACTGCAAGCAGCACCGGACACTTTAGGGCAGACATATTCAGTAGCTAAATTATTACTGCCTCTGAAGCTAAAGTCCCATTCATTTATGTCAACTTGCATTGCATCATCTTTATTGGTTCCCTGTCACTGGTATAGGACAATGCAGGCTAAATGCAGAGTTTATATTCTCTTTTAGTAGTTCCCAGTCTGTTCATATAGCAAAATATGTCACATTATCTAAAGTCCATGCTGAATAATGACTGGCTGGATGTTTAATGCAAAATATTTGTTAATTTGTATTTGTCAAATAAAATGAATTATTTGTTGGCAGTCTGTGGTAAAAAGACATACAGAGACTTTAAAGTTACTCTGGTAACTTTATTTTTAAACTAAATTAAACCTTTACTGAGTAAAGTGTTCTTTTTAGTATAACTAATTCAGTAATTATTAAGTCAAGCTCTCATCTACAGTTTCACCACTGAGTATCTTGTAAAAGTTAAGACTGCAGCACCTAGCTGTGTTTCATGCAATCCCAACAAAAAGATAAGACTGTTGAGTTGTGAAAAGCTAATTCAGCATAACATGCATTCCACACATTCTACCATTTAACACACTGGGATGCCGGTGATGTAGTGTATAGTTAATATTTGTTATTCCTATTATCTTTACAGCCATAATGAATGTAAAACAGATCATACCACATTTTCTGTATACTTTATGTCCACTGGAGAATGATGTAACATATAATTGCAACAGCAAATCAGTGTAAACAATTGTGTGGTAGCCTTCTTACATTACTTACAGTACTGATGGATGGATACTTTATGCTTGGTACTGAATTCTACCAGTCATTTTTGAAGTGACTGTTTTTGCATTTCCCAGTTTTTGAATGCTTATGAAAGTAATCGCAGGCTTCTGATTAAAGACTAGTTGTATTTATGCAGTGGTATCCACATATTAGATTTATGTAGTAGTATCTACATTTTTCCAGTGGCTGCTAGTTTAAAATAACTGACTTAGTTGAGACTGTATATTAGCTGAACAGTACATTGGTGCGGGGAATAGCATTGTTTGCTATCATAGTGACTTCTTCTCCAGTATGGTTTGCAGTTGGATACTTCATGTGTTGAGCTGCATGTCCTTCCTGTGTTAATTTGGATTTCTGGCAGATTCCTTGGTTTAATCCTACACCCCAAAGACATGCAGTTATGTATATTGGCATTCATTCAAAAAAATCACCCATAGCAGTATGTGATTTATATGGTAGAGGGGGCGTGTGTGTGTGTGTGTGTGTGTGTGTGTGTGTGTGTGTGTGTGAGTGCAGTCTACGATAACATGTCATTCTCAGCAGGAATGCTTATCTACCTTATGCCTTTTGATTGCTAGAACACATTCTGGCTCAGCCTCTTGAACCTGGGTAGGATAAAACAGACATCAGGAAATTAATGTATGATGCGTAACAAAGCTCACCAAGGTGTTACTTTTCTACATATGTCTCAGGTGATGACCAGTGATAGCAGAAAAGAGCATTCGAGCTGAAACTTAGCAGGAGCAGCAGCACACGCGTCCTACACAGCTTACTTGGAACAATGATGTATTTTAAAGAAATGTTAAATATGATGACTGAATATAAAGAAGCATTGCATATGAAAAGATAAATTATAGCAGTCATGCAATTGGGTATCATAACTGTCAGCCTTAATTAATACTGTTCACTTTTAAGCTAGGTGGACATTTGAATAAAGTAAGTACCCTATAGTCAAATACCACAATTCTATAAAAAAAAAAAAAAAAAAAAAAAAAACGTATATTGTTTCCACTTGTCAAGACATGGTGTGAGTTTGTGTGTCTATCTGCCTGACTTTTTGGGAGTCTACATCTGTGTACGTGCATGTCCAACCAATGAAATGCAATGAATTACTGCACTGAGTTTTTCAAATGGTTTCAAAAATTCCTGCATTTAGTAATTTTGTTACAACTATATTAAAATTTGTTTTAAGTCACAACCATAAAATAATTTTGTACACTAACAAGAAATAAAATAGTCCAAAGCACCAACTAGTGTGTATATTCAAAATCAACAGGAAAACTAAACGCACTGTGATACAACTACAACTTGCTTCTGGAGTCATTAAACAAGTTTTTTTTTTCTTTGATTAGTAAAACAAACTTTTTTCTTGTACTTCCTGTTTGGATTGGCTACTACAGTGTGTTTTGTTTTCCTGTAATTTTACACACTACTAAGACCCTATATAATCATCAAAGAAATGCAGGATCCTGTACTGAAACAGCTGTTATCATGAGCAATATAAACTGACTATACTGACGAGACTGCTGCAGCAGAGGCTTATAGCACTCTGTCAGTGTTCTGTCTTGTATTTTTCTTTGGATGACTATGTCCACATCTTTTCTTTTGTGCCATGATAAGAGATGGAGGAAGAGATGTCTGGCATTTGTATCTTGTTCTAGTGACATATTTTTTCATGAAGTCAAACTGATGCAGGGGCTGGTTTCATTTATACTTTGTCTTTGATTTGCTTACAATAACAACAGTAATTTTTTTCTGTTTTGAATTTCTTTACTTTTATGGGTTTTTGACTTACTGTATACACTCTTTGGTAAGAGGAGGCAGTCTTAACATTAACAATTAGTCTAATCATATGCAACTTCAATGCCTATTCATCTTATGCACTCCTGTAATTCCAAATGTTACCCCCTCTGTATGTATGGTTTTAAATTTAATCATTATACTAATCCTTGCTAACACATTAATGTTAACCTTAACTCTAATGCTAACACTAATGTTGAACATTATCCAAAGTACACTTAGATCCTAAATAGAAGCTTCATTTTGACCTTAACCATAATCCTAACTGCAGTGCAACATCACTGCCATCCAACATTCTGGCCATCCATGAAAAAAGGAATGTTATTCCTAACCTTAACTGTAACTCTAGCTATAACTGTAGCCTTGTAATAGCTCAAACCAAAACTGCAGCTTTTCCTGTAATGGTAACCTCAATTAGAATCACTGTTTCAAAATATCACTATTCTTAACTGCACATACGATCCACATTCCTGTTAACCAATCCCACTAGCTCTAATCTTGACCAAAAGCTTAACATAACTTCCACCCTTAAACCTCAGTATAGCTTTAACTTAAATGTTTACCTAAATGGAACTCTGATCTTAACTATAATTTCATAACTTATTAGAATCCTATATAGAATCATTTCATGCGATTTTCATTTATAAAATTTGATACAAAATTATTAAAACTCATGCACAGCTGTACAATTTATACACTGGCCATACTCCACTAATAAGCAGATAATGGCTAACTCACACTGTGCCATCTTTCCTCAAACAATATCAGCAGTCTGTCTCTTGAGGCATTTCCCTCCACCATTATCTCCATTTAGCTATTAATAATGAAATAATCCCATCTATCATCAGTCTAAAGCCTTGTTGATCCATCCTCCACAGTCCAGGACTACGGCTTTAAGATGCTCCTCTTCCCCACTACTTCATCTCCATTCATCAGCCTTAATTTCCCTACTCTCCTTCAAACCCTTCATCTTCTGTTTTCTCCCACCCCCTTCTCCTCTTCCTCCATATTTTAAACATTCAGCTCCTACCTATCCTATCAGTATGGTCCCCAGTCACCTGGTTTTTCCAAGCTGTTGCAATTACATTATTTTACACCACCCACTGTCACAGAGAATTCCACCTATATCCATGTTTAGCCACTCCAAATAAGAAAAACTTCCTGCTTTCACCAGTTTCTTAATGATAAATATTCCTCCAAATCCCTCTTAATTTGTTCTACAGCTCCCTTACTAGTGCACATTTTCAATACATATGTTTGTAACCTGTCTGTCTCCTCTTTCCCATACCTCAAACAATTTGCTCCTGTTACCAATTCCTCCTTTGAAACTCTGCTTCAGGCTCTAACATTTATGGATTACTCATCAATATAGAGCTCAACCAGTCCAACACCATTCAAAGCTTAAACTATCTTCCATAACCCATTCTACATTTAATTTTCCCCATTCCAAAACAAGGATATTTTTTTGTTTTTTTTCTTTTTTTTACAGAGAAAGGAGAAAAAGATACAGTAGCAAACAGTTAATGCTATAAAACGGCTAGTGCACTTGAGTGTGTTAGCCTAACAATTAAATTAAACAAAAATAACTTTTTAAAGTGCTAACAGTTTAAAATCTACACAGGTACAGTAAAAACAATATGCAGAGCTGTATTTTAGGCGAAATGCAGTCGAGATGCAGTAATTAAAGCGAAAGCCAGAAAAAAATACTTATAAATCCAGGAAAGTCACTCTTTCACTCTCTGCTGCTTGTAGAACTCTGCAGGACACCAAGAGAAGCTGTGCTGAGTCTTTTACAAGTTTGCTACTGTATCTTTTTCTCCTTTCTCTGTAAAAAAAAGAAAAAAAACAAAAAATATCCTTGTTTTCCCGCTTTTCTGAACTAGAATAGTCCAGTCTTCAGATTTTGCTGATCTCTGGGCTTTGTCTTAGTTCCTGTGCTATCCATTTCCTTATTTGGATAAGAGGAAGCTTCTTTGTTCACCAGTGGGAGTGGGGAGCACTGAGCAACCTATTTGTCCCTAGAGGATTGGTTCCAGCCCAGCAACTTGTAGTTTATTGGCCATTTTGGGTCAATTCCTGGCTCTTTTCAACCTCCTGCTATAAAGCCAGTTTTCGCGCGCTTTTTCACTTGTAAAAGGCTCAGCACAGCTCCTCGTGGTGTCCTGCAGAGTTCTACAAGCAGCAGAGAGTGAAAGAGTGACTTTCCTGGATTTATAAGTATTTTTTCTGGCTTTCGCTTAAATTACTGCATCTCGACTGCATTTCGCCTAAAAAACAGCTCTGCATATTGTTTTACTGTACCTGTGTAGATTTTAAACTGTTAGCACTTTAAAAAGTTATTTTTGTTTAATTTAATTGTTAGGCTAACACACTCAAGTCCGCTAGCCGTTTTATAGCATTTACTGTTTGCTACTGTATCTTTTTCTCCTTTCTCTGTAAAAAAGAGAAATCAAAACAAAAAAATCCTTGTTTTCCCACTTTTCTGAACTAGAATAGTCCAGTCTTCAGATTTTGCTGATCTCTGGGCTTTGTCTTAGTTCCTGTGCTATCCATTTCCTTATTTGGATAAGAGGAAGCTTCTTTGTTCACCAGTGGGAGTGGGGAGCACTGAGCAACCTATTTGTCTCTAGAGGATTGCTTCCAGCCCAGCAACTTGTAGTTTATTGGCCATTTTGTGTCAATTCCTGGCTCTTTTCAACCCCCTGCTATAAAGCCCGTTTTTGAGCACGAAGTTGCTCATAGAGCAGCATCGGGCAGCGCCGGTTAATCAAGTTTAAACTATTTCTGGCTCCGTAAAGTCTACTCTTCAATTTTTCCCTTTGAACTGCTCTACTTGCAATCTAAACAGCCTATACTCTAACTGAAAAGCTCAGCACTTGCTCCTAAAGCATTTTTTATACAGGTAAAGCACTCTTAAACAAAAGAAAGTACTTCATTCACCTAAATTCCCTTGAGTACCCATTTCCCTATAGATCCTTTCTGACTCAGTTACACAGCAATCTTTTTCACTATTCTAGCATGTCGAAGGGTCAGTTGATGGCATCCTCTCCTGTTCAGCTGGTGAATCTGGGAATCTTGAGGCAATGTTACAATTGCCTCATGTACACAGACAACCCTCTCCTCCTCCCAACAAATACAAATATATGCGAGAGATGCAACTATATAGCCAAACTGGAGGCTGAGATCTCTCAATTCAGTACTGGCAAGACCAGTCAGGAGGAGAAGGTAACCACGCACACCACAAACCCAGTCTCACACAGAACTATCACAACTTCAAACCAAACACATAAACACACAAAATCATACTCGGAGGTGCTGATTAAAAATCTACCAAAACAACAGAGGCCTCCAAAGCAGACACCCAAGCAACCGTCACCTCAAGACATAGCACATGCAACACATAGTTCACAAAGTCAGTGTGCTAAACAGTCACAGCCCTTAAGGCCAAACAACATGCCAGACACACTTGTAATAGGTGACTCCATAGTCAGACACACTGACGTCCCACTCACCAGACTGAACAAGGAAAAGGTCACAGTAAGCTGCCTGTCAGGAGCTGGAATCTGCCACATAACACAAGCACTCAGGTCACTCCACAGCAAGTACAAATATGACTCAGTCATTGTACATGCCGGTGTGAACGACCTGAGATGTACCTCCCTGGACTACATGAAAAGAGACATAGAGGAGCTCTCTGATTATGTAGCCCAGGCCGGTATGACCCTGACCCTGAGCAGCATCTTACCCTCACCAAGAATGATGCCACAGTACAAAGACAAAATGATCAGTTTTAACAATTGGCTTAATTACTGGTGTCATTCTAAGGGGATTCAATGTCTGTCTGCTTGGGATGACATGCTCGACAAGCCACGCTGCTTCGCAAGGGATGGCTTGCACCTGTCACCCCTGGGCTTCCGGATATTGGCCAAGGCTCTTGCCACCCCCATAGTGCCTTTTTTAGGCAAGGCTCAAATGACAAACCTACCTCCCTAGAAAACACAAGTGGAAAAAAAATAAGGGTAATGCTGCTCAATGCCAGAAGTCTAAACCTCAAGATGCATGCCCTCGAAGCCCTCCTCAGTATGGAGAACATCGATGTCTGTGCAGTGACTGAAACCTGGTTCAAGGCTCCTGAGAGCACCCCAGCACTATCAGGTTTTACCTCATATCATGCTTTCCAGCCCCAAAACTTGGACCGAACCACAAAAGGAGGGGGAGTATCCATATTTATCAAAGATACCCACACCTCCAGGTTAGTGGCAATGCACGAAGCATCGGAGACCATCCAGGTGCAACTAACCATAGGCAAAACTGCCTTACAATTTGTAGCATGCTACAGACCACCCTCTCAAACTCAGGAACCCCACACAGCCTTCCTGAAGACACTGGAGAGTATGAATGTCTCTCCAAATACCATCATATTGGGAGACTTCAACTACCCAAACTTAGACTGGGAACATTACTCAAGCCCAAACACCCTAGCCCAAAGGTTCCTAGAATTCATAAACTCAAATGCGATGGAACAACTAGTCATCATTCCCACAAGAAGAGACAATATACTAGACCTGATCATCACAAACATGGGGACAAAATGATCCACACTGGAAGTATATCCCTCATTGGTAAGATCAGACCATAAATTAATCTCACTGGAAATCCACATCCCGCCCCCACCCCCTGCACAAAAGACCACAGTGAAGAACTTCTCAAAAGCCAACTTCGCACTTCTTAAGACTGAAGTGGTATCCTTCAAGGTCCCTGGGCCAGTGGAAACCACAACCCACACTGCTGAATCCTTTACAAATGCCTTCTACAGGCACCTTCAAGAATGCATGGATCATGCAATCCCAAATAAAACCAAGACCCATTCCCCAAAGGCAGGCACCGGTCTGGTGGCCCCCAGCCATAAACAAACTTTACAACAGAAGGAGGAAGCTACTACATGACAGAGCAAAATCCCTAAAAGGGAAGGCATCTCTGATCATTACTAGCAAAAAACTACGATCACTCATAAAATCATCCAAGGCCAACTTTGAGAGAAAAATCGCAAAAGACACAAAAGACAATCACAAGGCCTTCTTTAGCTATGTTAGAAACCTGGGTGGAAACTCCCAGATATGCTCAGAGTTAGTCCAAAATGACACAAAATACACTGAACCCACTGACATTGCCAACATTCTGGCAGACAGGTTCAGTGCAAATTTCTCCTCCCCCCCCCAAAAGGAGAAATAACTATCCCAGCAGAGTGTAGCCTCCCTAACATCTCAGATGCCCAGGTGAGAGCCGCCCTCTCTAAAGCTAAAAACACAGCATCAATGGGACCGGACGGTGTCCTGGGCTGTGTGCTACATGAACTCAAGAGGAACTAAACCCACACTTAAGGCTGCTGTTCAATCTTAGCTTCACTACAGGATACGTACCCCACGAGTGGCGGACGGCAACAGTGGTCCCACTTCACAAAGGCGGTGCTTCTACAGACCCTGGAAATTACCGCCCCATAAGCTTGATGAGCCTGGTCTGCAAAGCTATGGAGAGGATCATTATGGAACTCACAAACAAAGACATTGGGGACCTACAGACATTGGATCCTACCCAATTTGGCTTTGTCAAGGGCAGATCCTGCCTTTTGAACTTGGTCGACTTTTTTAAAACAGTCACTAAGGCCATTGATGAGGGTAAGGCAGTTCACACAGCCTACCTTGACCTTGCAAAAGCCTTTGACACAATACCCCACTCGGGCATCATAGACAAACTCACCAGCTTAAATGTAAACCCATATGTCACGAGATGGGTTGCAAACTGGCTCAAGGACAGAACCCACAGGGTCAGAGTTGCTGGAGCTATGTCAGACTCTAAGCCAGTCTCAAGCGTTGTCCCACAGGGCTCAGTCCTGGGACCCCTCTTGTTCGGCATTTATTTTTCCGAGGTATAGGCAAACATAGGAGGATTGTGGCTGACAAAGTACGCAGATGACTGCAAACTGGGTGCCATAATTGATACTCCAGCGGACACAAACATCCTTCAGAGGGGCCTCATAGAAATGGATAATTGGTGCCAGAGCCATGGCCTTAAGCTGAACGCCAAAAAATGTATAGTCATACCCTTTGGGAAAAACAAGGTACCCACAAATTACCACATAGGTGGTAATCCATTAAGTACGGAAGAGGTAATCAGGGACCTAGGGACCCAGGTTGACAGTAACCTCTCATTTGACACTCACATTGATAAAATGGTTAGGAAGACCTTCTATATTGCCCACCTTATCATGAAGGGTTTAACATCTAGATCAAGAGAGGTCATTGTGCCCCTGTACTCTTCTCTTATCAGGCCAATGATTGAGTACAATGCCCCATTTGGGATGTATCTTACCCGACACCTGCAGCAGTTGGAAAGACCCCAAAAGTTCCTCACCAAGAGGATAAAGGGTCTTAAACATATGTCATATGCTGCCCGACTGGAAAAACTCCAGCTCTATTCAGTCACATACCGCCTACTCAGAGGTGACCTGTGCCTGACGTACAAGGCCATGTCCAATCCGGAATTAATGGACATGCTCCACCTCAGAAAATCCAAATCCATCAGAGCCACGAGAGCAAGAGACTTAAACCTCAACACAGAAATAAATAGGATGTGCTGGAGGGACAGATTCATAACCCAGAGGCTCCCTACACTCTGGAACAGAATCCCAATCCATGTTAGGCAGAGCCCCTCACTAACTCTATTCAAGAGAAATCTTGACGAGTGGATGGGAGATCGTAGGTTTACCCCGGGGGTCATCTCTGTGTCACTACTAGACAGAGACACAGTAAACTAAACCCTAAATGGGCATAGTATTCTCATCCTAAGGGGTGGTGAAAGCCACACACACTCTGGCTAGGCTTATAAATGCCCTAGGGCAGATAGCCTAGTATGAACCTATGAACCTATGAACATAGCAGAGAGCACTAGAGAAAACTCTGCAAATCTGTCTGGTGTACAGACTGTGAGACTTCAGTAATAAATGACTCCATCTTTCCTCTCTAATTAGCGGCCTCCCCAATTTGTGTATCCTACCAATTTCACAATCAAGGGATTGCGACCCAGCAGCAACTTGCCATGCCATTTCCTCCATAAATAGAATGAGATTTCTCCATTCAAGGCCTACTTCGAAGTTCTTTTTTCTCGCTCAACTCTGTATTAGCTTGTTTTTTTAACATAGTCAACATATGGAAATCATACCTCTCAATTGTCAAGAATTTCACAGAATGTTCAGATTTTTCCCACATATTTTTGATCTGTTCTTCATAAAATCTGTGGTCTTCTGGCAAGCAATTGAGGACTGAAGTCAAAAAATATGACAGACATTTCAGGTCCAGACTTTATATTCTTCAGAAAATGCATATTAATGAAAACTTGTTATTCTAGCAACACTGTAAATTTCTAAGTTTATAAGAGCAACATCTAAACTATGTCCCTGAATGTTGGCTTTTGTTGTCCACTATACTTTTAGCTTTGTCCAGAATGCTTGCACCAAGTGATTGGGAAGCATAACAGAAGGCCTCTTGCATCCTCATTTTCACCTCTAGTTTCACTATTTTCTGTACATCCCATCAACAGCACATCATGCTATTGTATTTTCCTGCCTGAATTCCCTTTTGTCCCTCCATAGAACACTCATGTCCACAGTTAGACCCTTCACATACACAAATATGTAATCCATCTTCTCTTCCATTGAAAACATCTTTATAATTAATTCACTCCAGAACTACTGATTTCAAACCTTACTGAAAGCTGAGAGTGTTGAGCAGTTGCTAAGTGGAATGGTGCTTATGGGAATGTCTCAGTTGGGATGGATTCATTGTATGGCATAATATGAATCAGTGGCAGCCTGTATGATTCTCTGCATGACTTTACACAGTATAAGAACATCCTTATTGGATGATGGGCACTCACAGTAGAGAATGCAAAAGGGACAGGATATGTAAGCAAAGCTACAAGGTAATGGGTATGTTTGCACACATCAGACTGCTACATTTTGTATATCTGTGTACACAATCATGGACTAATACACTACTGAAAATATATAAAAATAATCAAATACCCTCACTTGATGACAGCGGTATTGGCATCTTCAAGTTTAAAAGAAAACAAAATCAAATAGACCTTACAATGTACATATATCATAAAAGGATGAAGACCACAGAGTGTGTGCATAGCCTCAAATGCATTGTAACATTTGCTCTACAAGCCACAGAAAATTAGTAGCGCAAGCAAAATTTAAAACAGTTGAAGTGTCAATACATATAGATTCTGAGCAAGGTGACATAGGCATTCATAAAAAAGTTAAAGGAACATGTGTAACACTCTGTAGAGAAACAATGTTGACACATCATTATACTGCAGATATCGACACAATACAACAGAAACTTGTACAGAGGACGGGGTAGAGGGCTCAGGTCATAGTATCTCAATTGTATATAATGCAATGAAGCATAAACTATCCTAATTGATGGCAAACACTTATAAGAGGTCTGACAACATAAATCAGATTAACACTTCAGAAGTACAACAAAATTGCAACAAATAAGTGGCATAATGCATACCTTAAGGGGAACAGATAAAATCCAAGTCTGTTGCACAGTGGGATGGAATCCGACTACAACTAAGGAGACCAGGGTTCCAGCGGTGATCTTGGCACTTAAGAAGCCAGAATGGGGGAGGAGTGAAGGGGGCAGAACCTCCTCATCTTCCTTGCTGGAATGGTTTAGGGGCATTGCTTGGGAACAATCTTGGAGGTGGAATCACAGTGGAGACTGATGGTCACAGGAAGTATTGTTTACAGGGAGCGGAAATGGGATGTTGGATCAAATGTCCACAAACATGGGCACAAACATCAGTAAGCTCATTGCATGTTACCCCTCTGGATGCTGCAGGCATGCACAGAAGAACTCTCAGGGCTGAAACAAAAACCCCATCCATCCACATGTATGATGATTCCACTTCTGTTTCACCCAATCCTCACCCCAGGGATTGAACTACAGACCTCCTGTCAATTGATAGCATAGAAAATGATCATTAGGGTGACTGGGGGGGGCTGGTCCTCAAAAGATAGTGAAAAAAGACGAAAACAAAACAAAAAAATCTTAATTTTATCCAGGGTAAAAAGCAAACAAAATTTACTTCAAATGGCAGCACAGAGGAGGCTTGAATGTAGTTTTTGGTGCTTTATTATTTTAAGAACTTCATCAGAAATAAAACCAAGTTCCTCATGTCTAAATTTAAAACCCATGCCACTAAATCACATGACTAAAGAAAATCAATGAATGCTTCTTAGCTATTTAACACAGTGTAATATATAAAAATATAAACATAAAAAATTAATGAAAAAAGCAAATAATAAAATAAATCAATCATTAAATATCAAAATCTTTGTGCTAATAGAAAACACTTTATAAACTCATTCAGTCTTTTTTTTTTTTTTATCAGCGGCCAATCTAATCTGCCACTCTGCTTCATGGCATTCCAAAGGTTTGTTGCAATTATCCTAAAATAATACAGACTTCCTTCATCAATTACAAAAAAAAATGGAATTTTCCAAAGTCTTGACAATTCATTTCACGTTTCACCAATGAATTACTTAAATCTTTATTTTTTATAGCTGTGGTATGCGCTTTGGATAATTTCCTAGTGTTTTTTCTAATATAATAACTAGAGCACATCTCACAGGTAGCCAAATATACTACACCTTGGGAATTACAATCAAATCTTATCTTAGCCCAAACAGTCCTATCAACCACTTTTATATAAATACACCATGTATTGTTAATGAACCTGCAGTATTTATAATTCCCACATTTGTATGTGCCAAGATTTCCTTGTATACCAAAATTTATGGTATTAGCTTTTTCTAAAATGTTTTTTCCATTTTTATTCTTCTTGCAGGTGAATAGTGGATTGTTTTCAACAATATTTGACAAGTCTTTATTACCAAGGAGTATCCAGGGTAATACCAGATGAAATATCAATAGAACTCACTCCTAAGTCAGTTAATACATACTAGCTTCATATTTATTCTGTGCATTCTGTATAATTTTAAACAGTTTCCATTATGTGTTCTGGAAGCAGTTTATTTAAGGCATACACTACCATCCCTATAATATTATTAATAATATTAATATTAGCACTATCTGGCTCCTTGCACACTGAAATGATGGTCCCCTCAACTCAAAGCCAAGGAGCAAAAAAAAAAGTTCTTTCCTTTCCTCTGTAAATTTAGCAAACCACCTGTTATAATTGCAAACAGCAGCTTGCTACTGTTAAATTACCATGCACAAAGTGCCTCAGTCATGACTGTGAAGGCAGTCTCTCTTTTCTGAATGCCAGTACTACACTTCCATAGTATCAGCACCTCCAGACTGTACCCTTAACATCTTGTTCCCGGGGCACCTGCCTCCTTCATCTTGTACTAGCTACACCTCTAGGTTCTATGACATATTGCCAGTGTGTGTTGTATTGTGTTTAGCTGTGGTTGACTGACACTGTCTGTGATGTCTCATCCATAAACAGCAAGCAGGAAGACATGTTAAGAAAGTTATGCTTTGTAGTTATTGTAAAAACATACACATTTTTGATTTTGTATAGTCAGTAAGGAACATACCCTGGTGTTGGGATGATATATATATATATATATATATATATATATATATATGTATATATATGGGTCAAATTCCATGACATCATCATCAGTTATAGAGTCTGATAATATTCGCTGTTTGAATACTTATTCTAGTACATGACAGAAAGCATAGTTATGGCCTGTTCTCTGGCACACTATGCTCTGTGCCTGCTTTGCTCACACATGTATCTCTACAATGTTTGTCACACTACATGTGATGACATGTAGCCACTATATGTGAGACAGCTATGTAGACTGAGGGATGATCATGCAGTATAATTTTGAGCATTATAAATGTCACAACTGACTCTACAACAGGTAGGGCACTTCCCAGTGTAACACAATATTTATTGCTACTCATTTTTCTCTATAGTGCAGGCAGCCACAAGTATTTAGGTGCAGATTCCTTAAGGTAGAAGACACTGCACTTTATGTAATACCCAGTGTCATACCTCTCAACCTCTTGGCACAAAACATATGGACAAAGCCAAAAATAATGGGGGTATAAAGACCCAAACATAGGGACACATTTTAAACATAAACTTAGAACATTGTTAGAATAAAAGGTCATGTGTTATCATACATTTTCTGAAGAATATGAAGTCTGAAACTCAAATGCATGTCATTATTTAGTGAATTCATTCCTCACAAATTTCCCACAACAATCCAGAAAATCACAAATTTTATGAGGAACAGAACAAAACTATGAGGCAAAATTCTGGACAGTTGAGGTATGCACAGTGTCAGTAAGGCAGTGCAAACAGCTATAGAACAGGTAGCATCCATATCTGTCTCTGTGTATGACTGTTTACTCATGTTGTTATATTTTCCTGTTTTTAGGAAACTGAGATGTAGTGATAGTGCTATTTTCTGTGTGATTGAGAGAGATTATATTTTATTGACCTATAACCTTTTGTACTGACAGAATGTATCCATATTATTTTGTAGCAGAACACTGAAGACATGTTCTGTATGGCCTTATTGGTAACATACAGATTGGTAACATATAGATTCCTGTCCCAGAGACTTACCATGCTTTGGAACAAGATTCCAATCTACATTAGGCAGAGCTCCTCGCTAACACTCTTCAAGAGAAACATTGATGAGTGGATGGGAAACAGAAAGTTTACCCCAGGGATCACTTCAGTGGCTCTGCTGGACAGAGGCACAGGGAACTAATCTAAGGGGGTGGCAAAAGCCAACACATTCTGGCTATGCTTATAAATCCCTTCGGGCAGATAGCCTAGTACCTACCTACGAACCTATGACCATGTGACCATTTTGCCCCACATACACTACAAGTTTATCAGACATCCCATATATCTGCCCTGCAGGTGGTCATTGTACAAATCATATATGTAGTTACTGCATAGGTATGTGTACACATGCAGCTGTACAGTGGTCAGAGCCACAGTACAGTATGTCCATGTATCAGACAGTAGTTACAGAGAATATACTGTTGTAGTACTTTGTGCCTTAAACTAGCAGATAGGTTTGTGAAGTGCGCTAAAGATGTTGTGCTATTTGGATATGAAGCATTTTCCCTGATGCATTCATGCTGTTTATATACTGCTTTTCTCTGTGACTGGAAAAGGATCGTTAGGTTTTTAATTTATCAGACCTTTGTAATACAATGATTTAAAGCTGGTCCTTGCTTGACTGGTGCTGCTGCTAATGTGTAACCTGCTGCTACAGTCTTTACTGATGCCATCTCTAGATAAGAGGCATGTTACTCTCCATATTCGGGATTTTTTTAACATCTTGCAGCCAAGTAGTTGATTAATGCATACTGCACTGGGGCAAACTCTGCATCCTTCTTCTAGTGTTGTCTATTAATTAGGTTAATATCTGCCTATTTAATGCTCATGATTCTGTGCCTCACCTGTCTTATACTACACTTTTGTTTCTCTACATTACTCACTTCCATTATGCTGTTTTATTATTATATGTGTTAGTTTAGAACACAAAAAATGCCCGTTTTTTTTACAAAATATGACATGGACATTTCTGACTGCATTTTTTTTTTTTTGAATTTAGGGTTTATCATCTTTCCATACATCCACAACTGCACTTGGGGATGGGTTGTCACTTCAACAGTGACAATCATCTATAGCCAAGATTTACTCTGCCAGGTGGCTAGCCCTGCTGTAGTAGTTCTTCCACACCACGCTCACGGCTATGGCCAATTTAGTGTGTCCATTCCACCTACTGCATGTCTCTGGAATGTGAGAGGAAACCAGAGCACCCAGAGGAAGCTCACACAAACATAGGGAGGACATGCAGACTGTGGACAGAAGGCCCTCCAGCTGAGAATCGTACCAGCAAACATCTTACTGTGAGGTAACAACGCTATCTACTGTGCCACCCAGGGTCGATCACCTTTATTGGCAAAATAAATAAATAAAGACAGGAAGGAAAGGAGGAGTAATTTGGAATTCAAGTGAGAAAAGAAGTGCAGCGTGTGCATACAAAACCAAGAGCATCCTTGTACAGAACATAGATGCACAATTACGATTTCAAATTGTCTGTTAAAAGTACAAGTGAATGACTGTCTGCCAACTGTACCATGTGTGAGGATTGCACATTGAATGGACTTATTGTCAAAAAAAAAGAAAATAATCAAATGTGTCCTTGTACAGAAAGAAGTGATCTGTACAAATAACATTCATGCAAAAGCACTACTTTAGCAGTTCATGAACTGAAAATGCTGGTTATAATGTACCCCAAGTTTAAATGCTGGATTGAAAAGTAACCCAGAAGGTAATATATTTTAAATGCTGCTGTGAAAAGATGTGACTTCCTCATAGACTGAGTCAAGGCTAAAAAATGTTGTTGGGCTAGCTCACTTACTCAGTTAATAAAGTTGAATAAAAATAATAAACCATCAGACTTGAAAAATATCAAATGCAAAAATACCTTGTCTGTACAATTTTAAGTTCATCATCATTCAGGCAGCTTCCCTGACACATGACTCCAAATATTATCCCAATTGTACAACACTTGCAATCCACAAGAAAGGCAGCCTTGCTAATCATCTTTATCTGCTTCATGACATTAAACAATTTTATCAAGGACTGCCACCATTTCTGTATCTCAGCAGATTAACTTTCAAACAGACCATTGTGAACGACTGTGAAAATATTCCAAACCAAATAATTTGACAGACTGGTACTGATTCTGGGAAAGAGGTGATGAATAATTTCAAAGCTGCACTATGAATTGTCCCTTTTCTCTAAACACTGGCATATACTGCCTGCTTGGTGGGAAAGAATACCTGAAGCAGAGGAGGAGGTAACAGCAAAGGTAAAGGCCCTGCAGTTTATTTACCTTTACCTTCAAACTGGAAACCCTTCTAAAGACTTGTACTACTTCCATTAACTCACTCAGTGGCATGGCAGAGCCTGAGTATTACCCCACAGCATCATCAGTGAATACATTATCTGTGGCTTAATTTTCCTTAAGCATCTGTGCTTTATTTCATTCATTTTATTTTATTTAGCTTCTTTACCGCAGTAGTACACTGATCACAACAGATGATTTCTAGGCAGTTCTAGTGAGCAGCTTTCTCAGATTTGGGAAAAATGGGATCCAGTTTGAAGCCACACTGAAGAAGAAATTCTGCTCAACATCTGTGGGCATACCTTAATCACCCCATGTGAGTTTCTGAAGAGCCCACAGTAGCCTTGAAGAAATAAGCAGTACTCCTCAATACCTCAAAATTATAGGACCAGGATAACCTTACTTATACTAGCCAGATAAAAAAAAAATAACTTTAAACTTCAAAATTATAGGACCATGACATCTCTATCAAAAACATTTGCATGACTGTAAAGAAAACAGCCAAAGGAATCTTGGCATGCACAGATCTTTTGAAGATCTTCATTGTCCGAAGCCTGCAATTCCATGTCCGCCACCCAAAAGCAAAACCCTCTTCATATGGATGAACCAAAGAGTCAATAAGATTCCCAGTCTTTTTATACCACATGGGCATGTATGTTTTACATTCAATTCTTAATAAGGAGATGGGGTGGTAATGGAACATACATCAGTGGGATCCTTGTTGGGTCTGATATCAGTCACTGCACAGATGCCTTCCACTAGTCCGGATGTTAACTACTGTCTTAGCAGCATGGAAGTTTTAGACACCTAGATGTGACTTAACCTGCCAAGGCCCTAACTTATCCATTTCTCTTATACACTTACTGAGGGATGCTTTCTGTTCATGAGGCCTTTCAAAGCTTCAGTGTCTAGTCCCTCCTTTTAATTCATCCTCCTAAAACACGGACACCCAATACTTGCTATTATTTGAATACTGTGGATATACATGCAGTGAACCTTTTATAGTTTGAAAATGGTATTTCATTGTGTCTTTCAATACAAGACTTGGAATGCATAAGGAAGGCCTCTATTATGCCACGCAGGAGTACTAAGTAATAACTAATGCATTCTTTATCACTGAGTATATAATCAGGTTCTTGGCAGGTCTTGACTGTGTACCATTTATTGCTCTGTGATACTTTAGTCTTTATTTACTTTTGTGAACCTTAGTTCTAAATGACTTCTAACAACTGAAAATATGTTTTTTATTCCTTGATAAAATTGGAATTCTATTGCCTTCAAAAAGTAAATGACAAATATTCATATTTTGAAAGCAGTTAGACTCAAAATTAATGGACATGAAACCCAGGCAAAGTAAGATTGTGGACAAGCACTCTTACTATCACAGTATTGATTGTGTGAATTGGGCTTTGTTTAGGATAATGTAAAAAAGGATGGAGTCCTGCATACTAAACAATCAATTTTATGGATAGAAAGAGCTTTTTTATCAAACTTAATGGTAGCATTTAGTTCATTGTACATGCTACCTTAAATCTCACTACCAAAAATGGAGACTGTTCTTCCTCACTCATCTCTTTATATCAAGGTCTTGATGTTTTAAGCATTCACTTATGATTCATATGCTCAGAATACCTCCATATTATTCCTGTAAAGCATCACTTTTCATACAAATCAACCACAGTTCAGAAATGATGGAGGATGCAATAAATAAATGTTGTTATTGTACGAAATGTGATCCGTTAAAGGTTTTGACGTGTACCACTGAGCCTACTGTAGCAAGAACACCTTTTCTATTTTTCTCTACTGTTGATGAAAGGTAAAAACAGACACACACAAAAATACCATTAAAATATACACAGACATATGTCAAATATTTGCTTACAAATCATTTTATTTAATTTCTAAAATTTCTTTTTCAACAATAGCATTTGGGGACATTTTACACATTGGCAGAATTTTTCAAAAATAATCCCCACTTCAGTGTCTTAATAAGTATAAAAGTGCCCGCACATCCCCTCTGAAATAAGTAATTTTTTTTTCTCAGCATAATATTCAGTATAGAAAAATGTGCCTGCTTTGCACTGACAGAAATACTGCTTTGAAATAAAAGCAAATTACAGTATAAGACATTGAAGCACTCAGACATATTTCTGTAAGATAATTTCACTTTAAAGTATAGCTTTGTAAAACATTAAGGCACTTTAGAGTGTTGGGTTGCTTAAGAAACTGTCCTGAAGTACTCATCCTGTTCCTGAACTTCGTAATAGTCACTGGAAAAGTTATAATAATTCCTCTTCTAACAAAAACATTTATAAAGATTGGTCTTCTGAATGTTTAACATTTAAAACCTGCGGGGCATTTTTTTCATATGACTATATAAACCTACCAAACACCAACTGTAGCTTTATTTTGAACCCACACTGTATAGGAGAAGAGAGATGAATATACTTGTTCTACTGTAACTGCAGGGGGTTGCTGGGACTGTGGAATACCCATAAATTGAAATGACAAGAGTCTGGGATTAAGTGATGATCAAGCCAGTCTACTCCAATTGGAAAAATCTCAGTGACTAAGTAGGAGAGGTAGCAGGTAACAAAGGTTTAGTAAAGTAAGGTGCCCCCTGAATGTCAGTCATTTTGTATTAAAAGGCAAGAATGATGAACAATCACCACAGAGAGAACTATGGAAAGGAAAGGTGATACCAAAATGCTATAAGTAGTCCACAAATTATTCAGAAGTGTGACATATCATAACATTCACTTTGCTATATTGCTTAACCAGTTGAACTAAGACACATTACTAAATACTAGGCTACCAGTCTGCAGACTGTCATAAGCCTAGCTAATGACCAGGGTTATACTCAAACCCTCTACCTTGTATCTGTGAAGTAAAGACCTTAACCATTATGCCAAATCCAACCACAAAGTGTGAAACTGGCCTGTCTTTGGATCAAACTCATGACCTTCAGATTATGAGACTGATTCACTACCTACTATGTTAACAATGCTTCAAAGGCATTCTGACCTCTCTGTAGAAGTATCTGTAAACTGGATTCGAACCCTACATTAGCTGTCATCTTTCTTAAAGCTCACTGGTCTTATACCTTGTGTCACTAAGAAAGTTGCCTATTAATTTAGAATTGTTACCTTGCTACATTGTTCTAAGGAGCTGTGTTAAAGCACAGCCAGGAAGGAGTAAAGTTAAAACTGTCACATTAACTGAGAGATAAACATAAATTTTATCTTCAAAGTGAGTACAAGTAAGAGACGTTAATTACATATAGGCATGCTCTTTGAAATTCATACCTCAAAAGAGAGAGAGAGAGATTAAAACTAATAGATGATGAACAATAGGTCTAAAGTGCAGATAGAAAAAGACAATAAGGCAGGAAGAAAACAAACATTTGTACACAGTTATAAAATAACTGAGATAAGTAGTGAATATCTTTCATGACAAAGTGAAATGGGGTTTCTGATTATGCTGAACTGTTTAAACTGATATTTATACTTCTGGTAAAAAACTTGATCAGGCTGGCTTAGAATGGTTTCAGATTCTAAAACTGTCAATTGCACAACCAGATGGTAGCTTAGTGATAACCTGAAGGCAAGGACCGATATAGGGCTGAATTTTTAGAGATGAGATTGAGTGATAGGTCTGATTCAAGGTTGCTTGAATTGGCTTATGTTTGTAAAATACTAAGCCTTGCAATTACAAAGCGTGTGTCAAGTGATAATCAAATGACAAAGATGACCAATGGCTCTGGTAAATCCATCTTACATCCAGGAATCCTGAGTATCACAAAAATGTAGTCACTGGATGAAAACGTACAAAAAACACAACAGATATTGTAACGTTTATGTGATTTTATTTTTCACAAATAACAAATAAGTCAGTGCTCTACCTAAAGACTGTGGACAGCTACCTCCTTGCATCTCTGTTGTGGTTTTTGATTGATAATATGGTATCAATTTGCAATACTACACCTGCACCATGACTTTGGCAAAATACTAAAGTAGGCAATGACTTGTTTAAAACCAACATATGCTAAACAGCAATACTTTGCAGATGAATTTGTCACATTTAAATGAAAAGATGTCTGTAGTGAGACATATTATTTTACTTGGTGCACTTCCTTTTGTCAGGAACAAAAAGCCATCAAATATAAAATATTCTTAACTTTTCACAGTTTTCCCTGTTTCACAAATGCTGAATTTCAGGAAAATACTTAGTAAAGTAAGTGGGTGCAAGTGGTGAAGCACCCACACATGCAAAAAATTCCTCAAAAATGAAGAATGTACCACTTTTATGTGTGTGTACAGGGGGGGAGTAATGAAATGGCACTTTGATCAGATTATCGCTGATATTATGGAACAAATCCTTTTTGTTATGCATTATACCAAATACCTCTCCCAGAATCAAAATACCTGATAATTAACTTGTCATTTTTTGTTTTTATTCTTTAAATATTTCCTGCCTTTTATTTAAAACTTTGTAGTATAATTGTATTCCTAAGGGATTTGAGTATTGGCAGAACTAGCCAACCCAATCGTTATATACGGTGGCAGCAAAATACATCTGGTTAAAATGAAGTAAACTGACAAACTGGTTCAAGTCTGATATTGTACTTTGTATGTATGTGTAGTGATGCAGTTTCTGTTTCTTCTGCTCTCCAATTAGAATAACAGCATGGACAGAAATGCCTCTCTAATATTTTATGATTTATTTGTTATAACAATTCTGCATGCTAATGTTATTTTATACTATTTATACTTACTTAAAATGTTTGCTCACTTGCTCTGAAAACTTGAATTTGATTGCCTTTGCATTCATTCTGCATTCAATATTTATGATAAGATAGACATTGTGTTGCTTATTTATTTAGCATTTTGTACTATACAGTATTTTGCCTTTGTTTTGTGTTTTTTTCACAAAACATGAGTGAAAAAGGTCATCAGACCATCCAAACTACCAAGATAACAAACAAACAAAAATAAATAAGACTAAGGGCATATGTTGACGTTCTTGCCTTGAAACTAGTGCTTACAAACTGGTGTCGTGCTGGTACTAGTACTTACAAACTGGTGTCGTGCAGGTATTGTACTTACAAACTGGTGTCATGTCGGTTCTAGTACTTACAAACTGGTGTCGTGCTGGTACTAGTACTTACAAACTGGTGTCGTGCAGGTATTGTACTTACAAACTGGTGTCATGTCGGTACTAGTACTTACAAACTGGTGTTGTGCTGGTACTAGTACTTAGAAAAACTGGTGTTGTGCTGGTACTAGTACTTACAAACTGGTGTCGTGCTGGTACTAGTACTTACAAACTGGTGTTGTGCTGGTACTAGTACCTACAAACTGGTGACGTGCTGGTACTAGTACTTACAAACTGGTGACGTGCTGGTACTAGTACTTACAAACTGGTGTTGTGCTGGTACTAGTACTTACAAACTGGTGTCATGTTGGTTCTAGTACTTACAAACTGGTGTTATGTCTTTACTAGTACTTACAAACTGGTGTCGTGCTGGTACTAGTACTTACAAACTGGTGTCATGTCGGTTCTAGTACTTACAAACTGGTGTTATGTTGGTACTAGTACTTACAAACTGGTGTCGGTACTAGTACTTACAAACTGGTGTCGTGCTGGTACTAGTACTCTCTTTATTAACCCTTATTTCTTTGTTTCAATAGCCGCCATTCTACCCCTCCTAATGTTCAGCTTCATGAATATACTACACCCATATTCTCCTTAGCTCAGAACCCTGTAATCTTCTTTAGCTGGTTTGCCTTTATTTTTTATGCTAGTGACTTGTTGGTGTATAATCCTTTAGTGCACTGTCCTCATATTATTAATTAGTGGCACTTTAAAAGATAAATATTTCTATTATTTTGCTCTAATTTATCTGGATCCTTTATTAGTAAATATGTGTTCAAAGAGGTTATTCTAACCTTCCAAAAATAGAATAGAATAAGCTTGACGTGCTACAGCTATACTGACGTTTGTCAGCCGCCTGCTGCAGAAGCATGCTCATTTCATCACTATATAACCCAACCTCTTATCGTGCCTTAATGTTTAACCGATGTATGATAAATACCAAAGAAGAACAAAATAAAGCCTCAGATCATGACTACTCATATAACCACAATGCATTATCATGTCTCAAATGTATGGCAAAACTGTGAGTACCCATTTATATCATCATGGTCAAGAGGGTGGCTAAAATAATCCCACACATATTATGCCGTGAGTCGTCTTCCAAATCTATTTTATATTTTGTTTAGTCTCCAAGTTATTACTCAGATAACATACAAAAATTCAAAGACCAGACATCGCTGTTGATCATGTTCTAAATACAGTAACAGAATGATAGTGTCATCACCAGTTCTCAGTTAGGTTGTTTTCAATTCATTCTACAAAATACATTTATATATAATGAAAATATGGCACTGAATGAAGAAAACATTTTAGAATGGCTTATATATTTGCACTGAGTAATCAAGAAGTTGAAATGTTGCAGTTACTTCAAAAGCTCTACTTAATATACCCATGACATCAGCACCTAAATATGTGACTGCTGTTGTGCAAACCCCTATGATAATTCAGACACAAAGATATGGTGCTCATAAGGCTGTCCTGGTATTTGACATCTCTATGTATTTTAAACAGATTTTAATTGATGAACACATTAGTTTAACACATTACTCTGGCAAAGTGGAAATGCGTATGAAAAGGAGTACTTTGAAATGTCTTTTCCACTATACAAACCATTCATACTTCCTTAGAATACTATCACCTAACAGAGGAATATGACATTTAGGAGACTGAATGGACCACTCCTTGTAAAGGACACTGTTATAACCACCACAACATGAAACTTAAGTATCTTTGAGAACCTAGACATTTTACTATCTATAGCTAGAAAAAGAAATAGTTTGATATATGTTTAAAACGATAATAAGAAATACTCTGATATCTATTTTAATAACATTAAGTAATAGAAGATATAAAGTATGTAGATGTGATACAAAAATGGTGCAGGCACTACTTTTTCCAGCAAAAAAACATCTCCTTTTAATGGCTGCTTAATCCTCCATTTCTTTTTGATACCCTGCCTTAGTCTACACTTTCAGTCTCATCACTAAGGTGAATAACGGCTATATTGTCTTTTTTGAGTTGGTACCCTATTAACTAGATATAGTACACATAGTAAAAAAAAAAAAAAAGTCTTGGCTGTTTTTTAAAAGATTTCACAGCATATAACTGGATGGACAATGAAGTATGTTCTATACATTCTTCAAGTGGCAACATTATGTTTCCCTCCAAAATGCTTAGAGACAAATGCTTGGTGACTCTCTTACCTAATGCACAAGTCATCCAAACACTCATTTAATCTCCTGCCTCATCCAATGAATGAATACTGTTCTGAGGGTTCCATCTGCAAAGTGATTATTCCTTAACACCTAGGTTAGATACCCGTATATCTACAGTTCAAATACATATGCAAAATCATTCATTTCTTAATACCTTACATCAAAACTTAATAATAAATGCGTTTTTTTTAATTTTACATAATATTGAATGAGTTCTGCCCCCATATTGGGACTCGCCATAAATCATAACTTTAATATAATATTTTTAATTTATCTATTAAATACAAAATGAAATAGGTTTGTAAAACATTTAAATGCCAAAGAAGACAAAATTGATAAGCATGCATCAACAAAAATATATAGCACATAAAGCATCCAACAACTGCATAATTACTAATAAAATTATTATTACATTAGTTTTAGTGCTACCTTGGGATACTGAGGAATTACATACTTTAAATTGTTTGTGCATAAGACATCTGATATAAGTATTAAGAATTCTTCACTTTCTACTGCTTCAAGCATCAAGGATGTTCAGTCCAATCATCTCATATGGTGATGTAATCATATTCAGGCTGATACACCATGATGCAACTTGGTTGTTAAAGGAAGTGACTTCACATGATGATCTAATCCATTTTAGAAAGAGAAGTAACATCACATCATGATCTGTTCCATTTTATATAGAAACTTGATAATGTATCTCTGTAGTTAAAGGAAATGGGATCATATAATCTAATACAGTTAATACAGATACTTCATGAAGGAGCGCTGTAGCTAAACAAAGTTACATCACAGATGAGCTTATGCATACTAGTTTAATAGGGAGTGTAAAGATGAATGCCCTGCACATGAGCTAAATAAAAATGCCAGCAGTACAGAATAGTGAAACAATAACAGAGTCACTGATTTGCTTGCCAGTTTAATCTACGTGACAAGAGTGCTACTTCATTCACAATTGCATGGCTTGGTGAAAATGTTGACATGACAAACTGCTGTATCTTCAGTGTTATTGTCATATATGAAAAGTATAGCAGCATTGGGGTTTGGGGGAACACCGAGTATCAATATTCAACAGACATTTTAATCAAATGGAGTTGTGGACTGTATTTCACATCAAAACATGTGTGCTGGCCAATTTTCTTTTTAAAAGACTTTTGTAACACTTGACTATAGCTATGTTATGAAGATGGTTTCAAATCTATTCAGTGATTGGAGAGAGTTAATATATATAAGTAAAGGAAATGTAGAATTGAAGACCTCCACTCCCAAGTTGTGTGTTATGTTGTGCATTTAGTAATTGTATATGCCTTACTGGTACTTAATCCATACCACTGAGTGCACTTTCATTTACATCGGCATATGACTAGAAAGCAGAAACATTTGAGTAGTTTAATAATTTTACTATGGGCATTGTTGTAAACGTTTAAAGAAGAGGAAGAGGTTTAGAACACTGCCTATGCAATACATTTTTGCTGACGCTGCTTTTCAATGGATTGTTTTTGATTATCAGATGTTATTCCATGTTTAATCACAGATCTGTAGGAACCCAGAATAATGAATCTCTCTGAGTTAAAGCAGGTGAGAAATATATAATGATCTGTCATTCAACTACATGACAGCAATTCTAAATAAAATTATTTAATATGAAATATACTAGATTTCTCACAAGTATGCTAGAGCTTAAAATCTGAATATGCATTTTGTTATCATAGGATAGATAATTCAGTTGTTACTGATTTCAGATTTAGACTACAAACAGTAAAAAGGCTGCATGCTGCAGAAAATTGATAGTTAGAGGGTCAGCTTTATGCTCTTAGAATAAAGTATAGACTATGAGTCACTTCTGTTTCCATTTCTTTAAACAAATCTGTATAACACAATGAATTTCTTGTTACAGTACTCTCCCCTACATCTTCAAAACAGTACATAATAAATAATTTTAGACATTCAGCCAAAATGCATATTTTTATTAAAGTCATGCTAGTATATTTCTTGGTTATGATTATATTCCTTGGACAGTGTTTTCTGTTACATTGTTGAATTTCATTTGTTGAAAATGTGGTAGTTTTCTTGTTGCACAGTCAGTGGGATTTACTGGACAGATAAGGCCAATCAATTTTTCTGAAACTATTTTTTAATCTGTCATTAAATGTGAATCTTCACCATCAGTAGACGAGTTGATTAGAACAAACAAAGCCTAAAATATATACCTTTTATTTTAATGAACAAAGAAAAATATGCAAATCTATGGACATTATTAGAGCACTTAGCAATGCGCTCATGATGCAGTCTTTTTACACAGATGTTGCTGCACACACCCAGGAAAGAGCAGAATATGAGAAAATGTTTACTTAAATGAAAAATGCCCACGAACATGCAAAGGATTCTATTGTGGTAAGAAACTAGTAACACTTATTTCAACTATATACCTATTTTAACATTGGATCCTGTTTTCTTTTACAGTGGAATGATCTTTATCACTCACTTACATACCCTGTTAATCAGTGTATCTTTTCAAGTGTGTGTGTGTGTGTGTGTGTGTGTGTGTGTGTGTGTTTATGTGTATGGACAGAATTCTATTCATTTTCAATACTTTAAAAAGTGGGTGGACTATTTCTCTCTTGTAGTACTACTTTTCCCCAAAATACAGAAATGACCGTATTCACAGCCTAGAGTCCATACATGTCTTATGTCTAATGAGGCCCATAGGAATCACAAAATTTCAATTTTAACATTTTCAGTACATTAACAGGGCTCATTGCAGCCTGTTCACTGTTAGAGTATTTAAATGCAACTGTGTCAAGAGAAATACAGTACAACCTTATTACAAGCAACTTTGTCGCTGCAGGATTTCAGGTAAGCCAAACAAGCTTGTGTTTCTATTGGAAGCCCAGTTTTCTTGCACATCATGTCTGCCCTATAATCTACCAAAACTACCAATTAACTAAAGCATCTTTCAGATCAGTGAGATAACCAATAATCCTTGTTGTTTGGTCCTGTGGGCTAATGAGCTTCTGCATTCTCAGCAACGACCCTTTTGTTACCATGTGTAATGCAAAACGTTGTGCATCGACTCAGCGTAAGTCCAGCAGAATGTAGTTGTGTAATGTAGTCATTTAATGACTGCATAGTGTGCTGTGTTACAGTTAATCAGGAGAAGTTATATCATATCCCTTTGACAGCTCATAATCACAACAGCTTCATGTCCTCAACACCTCCATGCTGTAACTAAGATATGGGAAAGGAGTATCTACATATAACAAATGGTAACTGAATGAAGGAAGTCTCCCTGATCCCAGGTCCCCAACATTGCAAGTCCCAGGATGTTTTTATATTACCAGTGCTACTGTCAGACTGCAGTTGCATGAGACATTTTTAATGTTATTTTGTATTTTGTTATTAATATACAAAAGCAACTGTGTGTGTGTGAGTGTGTCTTGGGGAGGGGACTTGGGTCATGTGTGATAAACCTTTTTCTACTAATGTCTCTTTCAGTTTACAACGAGCATACTTTTTGATGAGTTTGACTTAAATTTCCTAATGGGAGGTTATGCTTCTGGTTTTCATAGTCGGCTCCAAGGAAAAGAAGTGCACAACTCACGGAGATATTTCTTGCTTGGCAGATAAAAGTCATTGCTTATAAAGTTTATTTTTAATCATCTGTGTTCAGTTTTAGGTTAGGGATTCAGTTTGGTTAACAGATACGAGTATGTTTCTTGTACAGAGAACATAAGAACATGGAATAATATTGTCCAAGTCATAATAGGGGATATAAGATGCCTGGACATATACACCTTTAAAACACACTTAAATGTCTTTAGACCCTTGTCTAGCACTTACTATTGCTTTCCTCCCAAACTGGAAATGGCCGTACATATGCCGGGTGTCAATTTGTCCATCTATCCAGGCATAAGGACTAGCCTTAAAATAGCCAAAGTAGTAATTTATTTCATCTATAGCGGTAACTTACTCCAAATGCTAAGAAAATATAGGTCCCTATTTTGAGCCTTTGTAGACCCAATGGTATTGTGAACGAATAGAATGTGAAAAAGCTTTGGGTTTTTCATCGTCTTTCATGGTTTGAAAACCTAGACAAAGATCACTATATCAGCTAGTAAGCTGCTGAGTATAACAAGAGTTGTGCTAATTCTTATGGATAGTTGAAGGATTTAAGATTCTAAATTTTCTTGGTTAGATGTGTTTTGGGCATGATGGGTCTGATGTTTGTATATAACAAAGGGAGCATAATGCGATGGTGGGTCTGATGTTTGTATATAACAAAGGGAGCATTGTATTCAATGATGGGTCTGATAAGGGAAAGAATACATGGGTAGGATGACTTATTTGGCTCTTGAAGATATTCTCTTAATAACTAACTGGGCCACATAGGAGTAGGGAGATCAATGCAGTTGTAACTTGTGTGTAGGACTAGCTTAACTTTTAATTTTTATATTCTGCTTAGTTATGACTCTTAATTATGATGGATTCTGTGTATCCCAGAAGTTTAGCATTTTCTCCATAGTTGATAGCATGTAAGTGTAATATTCATGTTAACAAAACTGGTTATGTTTGTTCATATTTCTTTAAGTTAATTAAGTCTTGCTAATTAAATCTGCAACTAGATTGTACAAAGTTGGTTGATATTATGTAGTTACAGTATACTTAAATGTTTGTTGGCATTTCTGCTGTGTACATAAGATAAACATATCATAATGTGAGTAGGGTAAATGTTTTACTTCACTCCTATATCTAGACCTTCTGTGAGATATGCATGCATTTGTTTATGAAAACTATTGGATTCAAATATTTATCTAAGCCTGTAGATAGTAGGCTGGATTAATGACAAAGAGGGGGAAAAAACTCTGACTATGACCCATTGGGCCAATGGTTCAATTCCTGGCATTAGTGTCTTATGTCTTGGGTGGGATGATGCAAGAGTTTGGTGAGCACACAAGATGTAATTTCTCACAAGTGAGACCAGGTGAGTGGCGGAAGGAAGGTAGTAAGCTGTGGGGTGTAAGGGTTCTGAGTGTTACATCATCATGAGGTGGTGCCATAATCGCCGCCATAAATGCTGTGTGCACGTTTAACCTGCACAAAACAGCAATGCACTAAGAGAAAACTAGAGAACGATCCTGCGGAATGCTCTGGTTCTTTACTTACTTCTTTTTATAACCAGATACGTGGCCTGGTATAGAACTCTTTTAAGCTGCACCCTGAGTCGTACGGCAAAGAGAATAAGAATAACGAAGAAAGAAGAGATAACAGCCCCGTTACAAACCAAAAGTAGTAGATAGCCAATATAATACACGTTTCTGTAAAAAATCAAAAATGTAGTTACTTTATTTTACATTTGTTGACCGGGAAAGTCCGACTGGGTATATGCCCATTTTCAGTGGAGGCCCGGGGAGAAAAGCTCCATATATACAGACATATGATATTTACATAATATAAGAGTATAATCTGGCATATCAGATGAAAAAAGAAACAGTATAATTATAGCAAAGACACAGTTCAACAGGAGAAATGACCTATATGTCAGTGTATAATATAACAAGGAAGGCTCCATATATTCAGACAAGCAAATTTTCACATAATATAAGAGTATAATCTAGCATTTCAGAGGAAAAAAAAACAGCGTATTTATACCAAAGACACAGTCTGACAGGTAATGACATATGTCAGAGTATAATAATATAAGGTGCAAGACATTTGCCTAGTAGTATTAATTTCTCACATAGAGAAAAGAGTAAACATCGTACTGCAATCATCTGCTAGTTAAAGGATATGAGATAGTAATGAAATACTGATAACCTGTTGACAGCTAATAGTAGAGCTGGCAGCTAATTAGTGGTACAGGAGAAAGGGGGGGGCAGTTAGTCAGGGTATGGACAAGGACATAGCCAGTGAGATTTTAGGTGTGCTTTAAGAGCATTTTTGAAAAGACTGCTGGAAGGGAGGGTAGTTATGGCAGTCAGAAGTGAGTTCCAGATTTTGGATATGGAGTAGGAGAATAGCGCTTCCCCTGCAGAGTTGTTGGGTTTAATGACTTGGAGTAGATTTTTGTTGCAGGAGCGAAGGGGTCTGGAGGACTGGTGGGGTTGGAGAAGTGTATGAAGTGAGGGAATTTTAAGAGGGTGGTTTACAAGTTTATGAGTAAAGGTAAGTTGGGTTAGGTGTAGGAGTTGAGGGAGCTCAAGCCAGACTAGGTTTCTAAGGGAGACACAGTGGTGACTGCGGTGGGAGTCCCCTGATGCAAATTTTGCAATTTTATTGTAGCAGGCTTCCAGTTTATTTAGGTCTGACTGTCGAAGATTTGTGAGTATGGGTGATGCATAGAGTACGATTGAGATTAGTTGGGAAGTTGCAGTAGAGATTCTGGCTGATTTGATTAGGTGTTGTTGGTTTCTATAAGGCACCCAGTTTTTTGTAGACTTTTTTTATTGTGAGTGATATGTGAGTGTCAAATTTGAATTAAAAACAATATACACAAATTTACATAGTGTAAGCATTCACTGGTATAAGACAAATGCCTTATTGTAGCATTATTAAAAGTTATAATGAGGAATTAATGTAATTAATGGCAGGCTCTTGAAGCAGTCACATTTGTATTTATGGGTTAGGAGTACCTGCAACATTTTTTTTCATTGTAAGAGACTGTCAAACAAGGATGTCATCATTTCTGAGAAACCAAGAAGGATGGAATGTCATTGAGCTGACAAAATGAGACTATAGACAGTGGTAGCGGAGAAAAAATACTATAGATATTTATACATTCCTTGAAACAAATACAACAGTAGTATGTGATACATATAAATGTCTTCTGACAAAATGTAGTCAGCTCTATCTTTCTTGATGGCATGAATTTGGCAGCTATTGAATTAAAAAAATAATGTATTTTTGTCATTCATATAGGATTTAAATTCCTTGCTGGAGAAGCATCTGTTGTATCTTTTCAGTGTTTGTAAACTTTAATAAGTAGTGTAACCACACATTACCCTGTGTATAGGACTGTAACTGAAGGTTATCATGCAAGCCATTTTATAGGCTGCAACCTCAAAGAAGGTAGTTTTTATACTGTATGTCTAAAATCACAGGCAGAATGTGACACTTGTTTTTTCAAGGAACTGTTAGAGGGTGCTGCTTTTTTGAATTTTATTGACAGCAGTGCTACTGCTCAGGTGTTTAGGCAAAAGCAAATAAAAATAAGGCTAGAGCACAATGACATGGAGATAATGTATATTAAGTACACATACATTTATATGGTCCCTGTATGTTTGTGTGTGCATATGTGTGTGTGCGTATTGACAAATGCACACAAACACACACATCTATGTATTAAATGCACAGAATCCAAACTGCAACTCGAGGTGATAAATCCAAGCAAGAGACAAAATGACTGCTCAGAAACCAGATAAGAACCATTTATTACAATTGTGATAAGAACAAAATCTGCATTTAAATTCAAATATACAATGCTAAATGTTACTGCTTTTTGTTTGCTGTTGTTACCTATTTTCAACTGTTGTTATAAAATAATTTTTTGTGCCAGACTCCTAAGCAGATATGGTTACAAGGAATTTTGTCAAAAGCTCATTTTATCAGTGAGTGTAAGAGGTTTTATAACCTATCAGAATTATTGCTAGCTGATTTATGTTACAGTCAAACCTGCTTTAGCTGACTATAGCACTTTACATATACATGCTGTGTGGTCGCAGTAGTGTGATCATAGAATGAGTAAGGGGAAAGGGATATGGCAAAGCCCCCAAGTTAACAAGATAAATGATATAGGCTTCTCTAAATATAGCAGAGTTAATGGGCATTGTAGCATTTTTAAATTTATGTTTTCTGTTTCAAGGTATGTGGTGGAGTCAGGCAATATTGTTTGTTACTGTACAAAAGTTATTTGGTTAGGTAGCATTTCTGTTGTAGCAACTGCAAGAAAATTGGTGTTGAAAGAATGGGTTTGAGTTTTTTTGTTTTTGAAATCTGTTATGAGTTAATTGTTTCCCTTCTTGGTTGCTTGTGTTGACAATTACATTTTTTGATAGTTTGTGTGTTGATGGAAGTGTTCTTTGTTGAATAATTATATACTCTTGCCTCAGTACACACACACACTTGCGCATGCTTGTGTGCGTGGTTTACAGTCACATACCTGGGTTTGAGTTGCTATTATTTGATATTATATATATATATATATATATATATATATATATATATATATATATATATACACACACAGATATATATATATATATATATAGAGAGAGAGAGAAAGAAAGAAATAGACATAGATATATATAGCAGCTATAGTTATTATGACTTCCTCTACCATCTCCCTCAGCAAAGCAGAACACTGGCGTAAATGCTCAGTAAGAACATTTCCCTTGCACATCCTTCTCGACTGTCATACCCTGACAGCATTATAACTAAACAGTAACACTTTCCCACTATCTTAACACATGACTGTGGGAAGAATACTGCCCTCCTTCCTCCCCAACATGACAAGCTACTGAAGCATTATATGTGAAGATCATCATCTCCCTCATAAACCCACTGCTGTCAAGTCCCCAGTTAATTCATTTCTTTGTGAAATCACTCATTTTATGCTACATACATTGTTACATACATCACTGGCTTGTGAATGGAAATCATTTTATCTTGTTCTACTGTTTCCTGTATACTGGAGCTCATCTATGTTTTTATACCTGTGGTGTAAGACTTCCTTACTCAGGAAATAAGCTGCCTAAGTAAAAGAAAGAATAAGCATTTATGCAGTATGATACTGCATTATAAATAATTTCCCCACAATTCATTATGTCCTTCCTCTGCAACAACATCTTGGCCTTTCCTGCAAGTACTCATATTGCAGAAACAGATGTACACATTGCACATTATTAAGAATTGTACAGATCATGAGAAGAAAGGCATTACCTCTCCCTTAAAGAACTTCATTCTCCATGGTGAAATGGTACAGCATTATGTATAATCAGAAATCAGTTATTGTAACATGTTTCACATTGTTCAAGTCCCTTGCACACAAAGTACCATGTTTATGTATTCCTCTAAAGTCTGCAGATGGATTTTCATGAATTTGTGTTTTATCAAATTGCACTCAATGAATTTGCATTCCGGCAACTGTTCTATTCTCATCTTGTATACAGTAGTTGTTTTACCTTTACAGAATTAAAGCTCCTTGTATATAACAAGCAAAGCAAAGATCCATAAACATTATTTACAATTAAGTAATTCTGAATGTTTACTTTCCATTAATTTAAGATTTTGGCAGCAGAATCTTATCAGCTTTAAATCAGTTTAGAATTTCATCAATATTTTTTAGTTGTTCTGTGTATGTTTAAACTGTATTTTCCCTATAATTAATGATGGCTATTTTGTTTCATGTATCTGAAATCCTAACTTAATTCCTATTTCTAAACATTAGTTATTCACTTGTATTAGAGTTTACATACTTTTGCTAATCTTAATGATTCATATTGCCAGAACATACAATAGCGTGGGAAGTGATATTATAAAATGCAAACTACTCAATACTTGATGTTATTGGAATATCCTGAAGCTAAGCTTCACATTGATGATGTGGTACCACACTGCACCTCTCTCTAATTGTCTCGACAGCATATAATGCCACCAATTCTTGACTTTTGTCTAGTTTAACGTTATTATTAGTATTCCTGATTTTCAGTGTACTGAATTTGAAGATTAATATGATTTTGGCTACCTTTAAAAAGAAATCCCAACAAGACTAAACTGAAGTTATTAAGTGGTATTTGTTGTAATTAACAGTCAAATGCGATTAACCAATATCTTACTAATTCTGATAAACTATGTCAGTTCTTGAGAATGATATCCATAAGATTCCAGTCTATTCTTCTTGAAAAACCAAACTACTTTAAATATGTCAACAAATGAGAGCTCAAGGCAAACCCATCAGATCCATAATTATTTTTATGAAGAGATAATGTTTAGCTGAACATTTTCTTAAATGTAGTATAAGTTTTGCTAATCTTTTTCTTATTTGTTTTGTGCTGCTGAATTCATCTCAACTGAAAACCTGACAGAAACAAATAATTCCACTATAGCCTGAAAACACAGGTATACATAATTAGATTACCTCAATCCAATAAAAGTTCATATGCTTAGATAACTTAACATGTATGAAGCTTCATTTCTATAAAGCTTTGGATCTGTTTGACTCAATTAATTTTGGGCTGGATCTGGATTGTTCAGAATTTGCTAATAAGGAAAATTAGACATTTTTATTTTTATTCTAACTCAGCAGTAATGTATGGACTAACAGACCAAATCATAAATATATTGTGCTATTAAAGAAAAAAATATCCCTGCTTTCATTTAAATCTTGAATTGCTGTATTAATGTCAACAGTGGAACATATTGTAATGCAATCCTTAAACATTTTTAAAATAAATTTAATAATTTTCAACATATCAAATTAGTAATGCACAACATATAAACTTGAAATCAGGTAGAATAAGAAGTGGATTAAGCCTTCATTAAAAATATAAGTAACAGGAAAAGTCTGTGAGCACTATACCATTTGCAATAGTGAAAGGAAATGTTTCTGCTAACGTGGGCTGTGTCTAAACAATGTTGTAGAAATTATACACATTCTATCTTTCAAAAGGTGCAAATGGCTTCCAAATTTCTTAAAACTGTACTCTATTGTATAAATAGTGCTAATCTGAAATGTTCATTCAGGTATTAAACACTATCAGTCTACACAAGGCACTAGCACTGTTCCTATGAAAAGTTTTTGATCTGTCAGTATAAAAAGTTGTAAATACATGCAACTATATGGACCAAACAGAAAGTAGTTCAGTTAATAAAATTTTCTTTTAAAGTAAATTGGACCTCTTCATGTATGCAGAAATGTGTGTTACTTTTATATAAGTCATTTGCATTCCTGAAAGCAGAAAACTTCTGTAACTAGATATTGGGCCCAATTCCATAAGAGCTGCTCTCAGTGCAAGAGACTACTTACATTGAGAATGTGTTCTTTTGGAATCAGGACCCCAGCATAAGCCTGTTTATAAATAGGCCTTACACTGAAATAAGTCACTTACACTGAGAGCAGGTCTTTCAGAATCACATAAGAGTTAAACTGACAGCAACTGTTTTGGAATCTGGCCCATTACAGCAGTCATCTGGGCAACTGACGAAACAAGTTCTATATTTTCTTTATTACACAGTTTACTTCTTTTGTAAGACTTATAGGGATGCAATTGTTTGCCTACAGTCACGGACTGCATATTGAAATAATAATAGTTCAAACCAATTTGTACTAGTCATTTTATCATATACTCTAATGCTACTGCTTTTAAACATTTACTATTTTTTCCCAAAGCAAATAAGCAGGAATAATTCTACACAACATTATTTGCTAATACTTGGGAATGGTCTTATTAGTAAAATAAATAAAACAAATACAATAAATAAATATGGTTCTTTCTGCCCTTATCCCAGTGAAGAGCACAGCAGTCTAATTGTTTCATTCTAACAATCTTCCATTTGGTATAATAGTCCAGTCTGAAAAGGCAACTTTTAGTATAATGCAGATGGACAACATACTGAGCAAACAGTTGTGGCATTTCTGAAGCAACTCACTGACCACTGTAACAACAACATGGTAATATGTGATAAATGCATTAGTGCTACCGAAATTCCAGTTAATAATACTGTTGTTGGTTTAGATCCCACAGCTCTGTCATATGGTACCTATGAATAACTTGAAATGGCAAAGTAAATATATCTATAAAATATATCTTAGGTGCCAAAAAGAAACATTCAGTACAACATTCAGCATGGTGTTAGTGAAAGTTTTATGTATATATAGATACATACATACATATATATGTATACACACACACACACACACACACACACACACACACACACACACATATATATATATATATATATATATATATATATATATATATATATATTTATGTATCTATATATACATAAAAGTAAGTCTCTTTGCATTCCATTTGTTTTTGTAAGAAAAGAAGATATAGTTCCATTCTTCTTCTACAAAGGTGGATGGATTTCTTCATTCCGAAGAACTTTGTAAGTGAGCCAGTAGAAGATATTGAATATGAGGAAAGTGAGGGGAAACACTGCCCGGGATATTGTATCAATACGTTTTGCTCGATCAATAAACTTCTTTCGAATAGTCTCTGTGTCCTTGGGAATTGCTGTTGGGGGAGAATTATAAACACTTGAACCTTCCATGGCAACTCCATCCTTCATTTGCAAGCAGTGTCCAAGCCCATACCCTCGGAAGTAGAAACGGCTTTCATTCACAATATCCTCTTCCTGTTAGGGTTGGAAAAGCAGAGATTGAAAAGAAAGAATATCAAGAAGAGTGCATGTTTAATATTTTTACAGTTTGGTTGTATATACAGTTACAAGACAAAAATATATCATTATTCTTTAATTATTTACATGAAAATATTTTCATCTTTTAAATCCTCTAAAATCCATATGTAAAATATGTAATTCTGACATTTATATTTTTCAAATGATTGCTTTTAAATAGACACTTGTGTCCTTTTTTGATTACTGCTCTGGAAAATGGAAGAACAAGTGTGAGAGTTAACTCTTAAAAAGTATAGACCTGAATTCAATGTATTTCCTTCTTTTTCCTAACTGTAGACATGGCAGAATTGTGGAAAAATACAATTGTGTACCTTAACAGCAGATGTCTGGTTGCTCACTGCAGTACCATCCTTAGCTATATGGGTTATATCCTGCCAAAGATATAACGGCTGGCCAGCTTCCAAAGTTTCAGCTTCCATATGCTTACTGTCAAGCAGCTTCATCTGAACTGACTAAAAGACAAGTTTGGATGTGAAGCCCTTCAGAGCTTTCCTGCCAGCAGACAAAGGGAAGTTGAGCCCTGAAAGAGCTATGCTAGGAAGAACAATAGATAAATGTCCACACCCTGGCTTAAAAAAACACATAAAAAAACAAGTGGGGTGGAGGGAGGGAGGGGACACCTACTGCAGCAGTGATTATTCAAACGTCTACTGTTATGGTAGGCTAAACTTAAACAACTGTACTAAGTTCATCATTTCGATCACTGCTACAGTAGCCTTAGCTAAATGGATAGATTAATAAACCTAGTTACATTTAGTAGGTGGAAGGAGAAGTGTCCAGGAATCCTTGAAGAATTGTCCTAGCAAAGCTTGATCTGGGCCTAGACATGGAATCAAGCTTATAGTGCTTTGTAAAAGCATGTGGAGAGGATGACGTAGCAGCTTCTAGAATATGTCTAGAATCAAAACCTTTTCAAAAAGTCATAGATGAAGCCAAGGTCCTGGAAAAGATCTGTTATGGTAAAAAAGAAAATGTAATAGCCTTACACAGCTATTTGGAAATAGTCTGTTTTGACACAAGTTATCCTTTCTTCTTACCTTCACAAGAAATAAACAACTGATTTGAAAATCTGAGACATATAGTTCTGTCAAGGTAGTACCTGAGTTGCCTCTGGACATCCAAGGTATGGAGTATCATTTACCCTCATTTTTAATTTCAGTAAAGAAAACAGGGAGGTGAATAGTTTCGTTTAAAGTACACTTGGATACCACTTTAGGCCTAAAAGAACGATCAGTTCTCAAAGAAACCCTGTCCCTATTGAAAATGGGGTATGATAGACTTACCATAAGAGATTGCAACTCAGATACCATTCTTGCAGAGGTCAGAGCAATCAGTAAAACTGTTTTCCATGATAAGAACCTCGTCAGCCCAATTAGCTGGTTCAAATGGCACAAGTGTTAGCTTGTCTAACGCAAAATTAAGATCCCAAGGAGGGGCAACCAGTTTACTTGGCGGCCTCTTATACAAAACCCTTTTTAAGAACATTTTGACATGAGACTGCATTGGAAGAGGAGGATCTATGGGCAGACATGCTGAAATTGCTGATAAATGAACCCTGACGGAGGAATTAGAAAAGTCATAGGATAATAACTCACACAAGTATTGTCAAACCAGAGAACACCCCGGTTCTTGTGTGAGTAGATCCAGTCTGTAAGGAAGCTCATGGTAATTGCCTCTGGCCATTTCTCAGAATCACAGTTGCCTAGGCCAGAGGGGAGTTACCACAATGATCTTGAAGGACTCCTTCTGAATCTTCAGATGTAGCCTGGATGCTAGTGGAATGGGTGGAAACCATACAGGAACATTCTTTTCCAAAGAAAAGGCATCTTTCTAACCAGGCTTTCTTGCATAGAGTCCTGGAACAGAATATTGCCAATTGATAATTCAAGGAGGATGCAAAAAGTTCTACGTAAGGAACTCCCCACAGATAGATGAAATGCTGGAAGACTCCCTGATCTAGTTTCTATTCATGAGGGTCTGCCCTGGTCCTGCTCAGCTTGTCTGCCATGTAATTTTGTTCTGACAGAATGTAGGGTGCCTGTAGATTAAGAATGTGCTTTGAAGCTATATCCCCGAGTTAAAATGGCAATTCTGTAAATTAGGTATGACCTAGTTCCTCCTTGCTTGTTGATGTACCACAAGACTGTGGTATTGTCTGAAACCAGTTTGAAGAGGTCCTGAAGACCAAAGATGATTCAGAGTTGAGTGTCTTGACTGGGCCAAGCATCTGCTAGATATTTACGTGCTTGCATCTGCCTTTTGTGTCCCACATCCACTGCACTTTTCCCATCTGAAACTGCATTGCAAGCAATGTCTGAAGCATCTGTGGTGGACTGACTGACTGCTTTACAGCAGGGAGACAGAAGGGAAGACCTGGATTTAAGGATAACTGTCTCCACCAAAAGATTTCTCTTTTGACTAATCACAGCACTGGGATTTGAAAAGATTAATGGTGATGATGCTAGGACCAAACAGATTTCAAATACCACTGTATCCTTCTGATGTGGAGCCTTGCCAAGGCTATCATGAAAATCATTGATGTCATAAGAACCTAACTCCTGAGCTATTCCCTCACAGCGACCTAAGTCTGAGTGGAAAACCTTAAAGCAGATATAAATAAAGATCTGTTTTATCCTGTGAAAGAAAAGTTCTTTGTAATGAAGTGTCTAGTTGACATCCCAAGAATACAGTCATGTGTGAGGGAGTCAAGAAGGACTTTCGACTGTTCTCTTGGAATCCCAGCTTGTGTAAGAGATCTCTCACCCAAGAGATTCCTGACACTTTGAAAAAGACTGCAAAAATAATCAAGTCTTCTAAATATGAAAAATGTGGATACCCTGTAGCCTGCAAGGAGCTATAGCTAGAGCTACACATTTTGTGAACACTCCTGGTGCAGTAGACAATTCAAAGGTTAAGGTAGAGAACTGATAATGAAGAAATGTCTAAAGTCTGGATTAATAGGGCTGCAATGATAAGCCTCTTACAAGTCTAGTGTTACCAGGAAACTTGAAAGAGGAAGAGGAGGTAACAAGTTATGAAGTGAAATCATTTTGAATTAGGGCAGTATCACAAACAAATTTAGAAAAGCAAGATCCAGAACTGGTCTCAAAGCATTTTATTTCTTTGGCTCTAGGAACAAAAAAGTCTGATCTGGAGGAAGAGGAATGATCTCCTGAAAGAAATGAATTTCCTCCCAATATCATTTGTAACCTTGATGAATAACATTCAGAACCCATTTGTCTGAAGCAATGTGTTGCCAAAGAGAAAAATGAAAAATAAGACTTTCTGGAAGAAAAAGGGGACAGGGTGGAGTGGGTCACAAAGGTCCTAGAATAGTCATTCAGACATATTGGACTGGCCTTGTTTTTGGGAGGACAGAGACTTCTTTTTGAAACTCCTTTGCAACTCCTTCTTAAATGTCTACTTACCTGAATTGTGTAGAGACTGTTTATTCTGTTTTCTGCCAAAAATGGAAGAGGAAAAAGAAAATCCCTTGGGCAATCTCAAAAAGAAGAGATGAAAAATCCTTCTGGATCCTCCTTGGATCAGCTTGCCCCTTTCATCACCTCGGCAGCAGAGAGGTCAAAAACTAAATCAATCCAAGGAAGAATTTAAAATCTCATTTTTATCGTCAGCTGGAAGGTTCTGAGAATGCAGCCATGCAAACCTTCATAAAAACAGTAGCAGCATCCATAGTCCTGAAAGACGTATCAAGAGAGCCATGCACAAACACAGCAAATGAGTAGTGACCTGTGCAAAAGAAGACACTAAGTTATTTAAAGGAGAGTCTTCCTCACAGAAAAAAGATTTGCCATGCTTTCGCAATTTGTCACAACAAACTTAACATATGAAGGTGAGAATTCAAAATTCTAAAAAAAAAAAGTTGCATATATGCTTTTTCCCTGTAACTATTAACAATGTTCCCATCCTTATGAGAAACAGTAGAGCCAGAATTAACTAAGTGCTTAGGAGCAGTGGGCTCAACTATGGCTATAGCTGCTCGGTTAAGTTTGGGAACAGTGTATAAAAATTTAAAAGACGGAGGAATTTAAAACATACTGTCTGCCTGTTTTAGGGGAAGTTGACTGAGTACTAAGAAAATAGCAGGCAGCAAAACACAGACATCTCGTAATGCTGACAGAACAGAAAATATTGGTGTTGGTTCTGGAAAATCATTCTGTAATAACTCATATTTTCAGTGTTCTCCCAGTTAACCATGGGCACATTCTAGCAATAGTCTCAGACAAAAATGAATCTGTCCCTGCATCTTCTTGTTGAATCTTTTCTGGAAAAGAGAATCCCTCTTTTTTTTACCAGAAAGTACTTTACAAGAAAGATTGATAGACTAAATTAAACCCTTTGCCGGACCCAGTAAACTACTCCTGTCTAAAAAAATTTGAGGAGTAGTAGATATATGTTTGGTTTTCTGTTTCATTTTGACAGGAAAAATGGTGCCAGTTGTGTTACTAATACAGCACCTGCTTCCTCAGTGATGAGCACCACATTCTTGGCACAACAGGGAAACCCTCCCTGTTTCCTCTCCCAGAACTGATAAGAGTGGCTCTCCTTGCCCACCAAGGGGATTCTGTTCAATGGTGAAGCTGAAAATGATGCCTCTTTCCTGTGGAAGACAAGCAGCAAATGCTGGTAAAACTACTAATCCACAAGAGATACTTTTTTAACAGAAAAAAACACAGTAAAAAAGTATTTTCAAACACTATGGCAGCCCCACCAAGGAAAACAAACACAATTCTCCATAGAAAACATGTTTTCAGTTAGTTAACATTGCTTTTTAATTGACAGAAAAAAATGAGTGTTCCATTTAAAAGTATGCTACAGTCACGAGACAGTCCATTAAAATACAATACTCCTGGCTTTAAAATAACTTTCCCGAAGAAGAAAGTAAGAAAACATCAATAAATTTAAGATCCCCCCCAAAGGGAATTTATTTGCCCAGCAAAGGAAAGCACAAGCCAACCATAGGTACTCAAAAGCCTCAGAGGAGCATACTCCTTGGTGGCAGTAAAGCTCTGGTGGGCTTTGCTCCCATACTTCTATTTTAGTCAGCTCAGCTTGAGCTTCTTGACAGTCTAGGTTCATGGAAGATGCCCTGAAGCTTTGGAAGGGGGCTGGCCATTATATCCTTGGAGCATATTCTTTGGTGGCATTTAAACTCTCGTGGGCTTTGCTCTCATACTTCTATTTTAGTTAACTCAGCTAGAGCTGCTTCACAGTTTGGGTGCATGGAAGGTGCCCTGAAGCTTTGGAAATGGGACAGACATTAAATCCTTAGAGGATATAACCCATAAAGCTAAGGCTACTGCAGCAATGGTCACTATGATGAACCTGAGTATTTATTATTTCATTAGCCAGAGAATGGCAGAGTCTAAATTATGAAAAAGCATTGAATGTATTTTTTTGCATTCAGATGACACATATAGGATGTAGGTCTTTCTTCGTTTCAAAGATAAAATTTGGCTCACATTTTCTACATCCCTTAGGTGCTGCAAGAGTTGTAAAAAATGTTTTTTTTTCTTTTTTTGAGAAAACAAAGCAGTATAACTTGCCAGGAACATTACCTCTCAGGAGAGACAGTTTAGTCCATTTGTGTGACAACACAGTTAAAATTCATGGTGTTAATTCTTTGGAGATAAACAGGAAAATTATAATATTTTTATAAAGGGTTGGATATAGTACCAACTCAACTTTAACTTGGAGAAGAGCATCTTAAAAGTCAGCCCACACTATAGTTAAAGGACAAGCTCAGTAAGACATAAAGTTAAAAAGCAGGTACAGTGTATAAAGCACTTCATGTGAATATCTTTACTGTTGGTGTTTAGATCACAGTCAATGATATAGATTATTGTGTTGAAAAGACATTGCACTGGATTCTTTGCTTTATTCTTCTATGTGACTGTTGCCCTAAAACCTTGATATACTGTACTTTTGAGTTTTGTAAGCAAATCAGTATATTATTAATATTAAATATATGTGTCTGCCATTCTTTTTAGCTTTCAGAGTGGTATACAAATGTTTTTTTAACATTCTGCAGCACACTTCTCAAAACAAAGAACTACTGCAGCCCAAACTACTGTTCCCTATCAAACAAGGGATTCAGCCCTGAGCATCGATCAGAATTCTTCACTCCAGAAACAGATATAAACTCTGCTACTTTTTTTGGATGACTAAATCAAGGTGATGGTAAGGCAAATATTTGTTGAAACTCTAATGTTACTCAATGGTAGGGAGTCAGCTTGGTCATGGTAATTTAATAAATATTGCTCTATACATTACAGGTGACTGGTGTTAGGTGACAGTGCCAATGTGACCATCTGGAAGATCTAGCACATACCTCTCAACCTCTTAGAGCAAGAAATCTGGATCAAGCCATCAATAATGCGGGGAGAAAGGTAAAAAGGTAGGGACACTTTTTAAATATTGCTCTTACAAACTTAGGAAATTAATAGAATAACATGTTTTGCATTAGCATGAATTTTCTGAAGGGTATGAAGTCTGAAATTCAAATGCCTGTCTTTATTTTCTGACTTTAACCCTCAATGATTTACTAATGATTTGCCAGAAAACCATAGTCTTAAGAGAAACGGATCAACAATATGGGGCAAAAATCTGCACATTCTGTGAAATTCTATACATTTGAGAGGCATGATCTAGCAGAGTGCAGATCAAAGTAAAATGGCAGGAATTTAGGCATGGCTAGCACAAACAGACCTGCCAGGGCAAGACTCTTAGCAAAGTATAGCAATATGGAACTTCATGTGCACAAGACACCACTGTGAGTGAACCTGTTGGCTTCCACATCCTTTCTCTTACTTCAGGTAGCGAAGACCATTGTGATCTAATTATATTGGCAACAACAGTGGTACCTTTGCAATCAGTGAGGACATGGGCTCCGTTGTTATCACCCAAACTCTTGAAAATTACATATAAGTAGTGATGAGTCAACATATTTATCTATAAGCATGACAAACATTTAAGTCCTCCTTCACAGAGGGACTCTATATTAATTCCAGTGATCCCAATGAAGTAGTATTGTGAAGAATGAGTTATAACAGTACAGATGTAAGGTAAGTTAGGTAATGAATGCACAGTGAGTCTCTTCTATAATTTACTGGTATTTGTTTGCACAAACTGAAGGGTGCACAGCACTCACTTCCTAAAAATAGCTAGTTGACATATCAGCTATTAAATTTTCATGTACTATGATCAGAATGTGCAAGACATATTTGAATCTTCTAAGTGACAAAGATAAAAAACTGAGGCAACTTACTGAAGCTGGTATATAGAGGAAAATCTGCTTAACCATAAAAATGGTCAACAGTGTGGACTGTTATCAGCTCCACAAGAGGATGCACAGAGTATCACAATTGTGACTTTGCAGTCTGGAGACAATGTACAAACTGCATTGCTTACAAGATGCCATTAGCATTTACTGAGGAATTACAGGACACATCCAACCACTGGTGGCTAAATGCAGAAGATTAAGTCTATGAGCTGCTGCTGACATTCATCTTATAGTCAAGGGTTTGATTCTTTAAGCATTCATTTGTGTACTGTGTGACTCTGACCACATGAGCTAACCAAACAGGACTCCCAGAGCACCCCTGGGAAGAGGCTTCTGCCTGAAAAGGGGAACATGTTTGTAAATTTGCAACCAGTAATTTATTGAGTAATATTTGATTTTGGCTTTTCATTTCTGCTTGCAATATGCATATTATTTCTGTCTCTTTAGAAAGCTGACTTCTCTCAGAAATACTCCTTATCATTCTGTAACCTGATTATTTAAGACTTCTCTCAGAAATACTCCTTATCATTCTGTAACCTGATTATTTAAGAATTAGCAGATGTGTACAAGAAGGAACATCTTGGTCACAGTGGAATGACAAGATGGCCTTTGATGAAGATGTCCAGACTCAAACAAGACAAGAACACAGCTTGTCAAAAAAAGTTAACAAGTGGTGTTTATTTTAGGACTGTGTGAGAATATATTTAAAGGCAAATTGAATGCATCTCCAACAAGCAGTTGTAGCCTAAAGGAATAGTGTTAGCTTACGCTACCACCGATGCTTAGCTTTATGCCTTGAATAACACTCGACTGCTATGTTAGCAACTTGTCTCAAAAGTGATTTATACAGAAGCAGTATATTAAAAAACCTATAATGTTTTGTAATTGTGTCTTGTGGGTTTATTTGGTTAATAAAATATCAGCTTTCAGCCATCACTAAATACTTTTCTTTGCTTTAATGCAACCCCAAATAGCCACATAAACTGGACATACAATGTTGATAGTACTTCCTTTATTTCCTATCTGTCCCTGTTTCTGCAGGCTCTCAACACCTATTTGAGATCCTCTAAAAATATTTCTTATTTCTTACTGTTAATTGCCTTATTTTGTGTTATAAAGTTAGCTTTTTTTGTAGTAAAAATAGCCAAATAGGACAGGAATAACTACATCTAACACCTTTATATTCTTGACATTTATATTCTTCATAGGATCATAGGAGGTTACAAGGCTAATGGCCCTGGGGCCCTTACGAGCCTAGCCAAGAGTTTATCTCCAAAAAGAAACCTCAGTCAGCATCTGTCACCCCTGTCAGTGAGGGACACAGGTGGAACCCTGGGAGAAATTCCTTATTTCCCATCCACTCATCAAGGTTGCGCTTGAAGAGGTCAGTGAGGTGCTCTGTTTGACATGTATGGGAAGTCTATTTTAGAGACAGGGCAGCCGCTGAGAGGCAACCTTGTCTCTCCAACTGGTTTTGTTGATGTCGCATATTAGATTCAGGCCTTTTGAGTGGGTAATGTGTGAGGAGTTAGACTTACAGATATGGAGCATCTCTGGTAGGGCAGAGTCCGAGATTGCCTTGTAGTCAGGACACAGATCACTCCTGAGCAATCTGAATGATACCAAATAGTGATTTGAGTGATTTGAACCTGTCCACATAGGACAGGTGTTGGAGGCCATGGATTCTCTTTGTGAGGTATTTCAGTGGCCTTTCCAGCTGGTGCAGATGTTTGGAGAGCTACATACCAAACGGGGTATTATACTCAATTATTGGTCTAATGAGGGAGGAGTATAGAGAGGTAATAACCTCCTTTTTCTGGATACAATCTCTTTACTTATGAGATAAACTAAGTAAAAGACTTTTCTGACCATTGCCGCTATATGATGGTCGAATGTGAGGTTACCGACCTGAGTGCCAAGGTCACTCACCAAAGGTTGTCTGCTTAGGGGTTTGCTGTTGATGTGGTAATCAGTAGGTGCCGTGTTTTTGCCAGATGGTATGATGATACTTTTTTTTGCATTTAGCTTGAAGCCATGACTTTGGTGCCAGTCATTAGTTGCTGTGAGACCCTCTTTCAGTATGTTAATGTCATTTGGGGAGTCAATGACAGCACCAAACTTACATTCATCCACAAACTTGGTCAGCCACAGGCCTTTTGTCTTTGCCTGGACCTCTGAGAAGTAGATGCCAAACACCAGGGTTCCCAGGACAGATCCCTAAGGAACTCCACTAGTGACAGGTCTGCTATCAGAGGTGGAGGTGCCGATTTTGACTTTGAGGGTCCTGTCGGTGAACCAGTTTACCACCCACTCAATGAGATGGGGATTTATGCCAAGTTGTGTTAGCTTTTTGATGATGTCTGAGTGGGGGATTGTGTCAAAGGCCTTGGCCAGCTCCAGGTAAGCTGTATGTACTGACTTTCGCTCATCCAGGGCCTTGGTGGCAGTCTCAAAGAAGTCAACCAGGTTCAACAGGCAAGATCTGCCCTTGACAAATCCAAACTGGGTAGAATCAAGTGCTTGAAGATTGCCTATGTCCTTGTTTATGAGATCCATAATAATACGCTCCATGGCTTTACAGATCAGACTTGTCAAGCTAATGGGCTGATAGTTTTCAGGGTCAGTAGTGGCACCACCTTTGTGCAAGGGGATGACAATGGCAGTTCTCCACTCTGCTGGAATGAAGCCTGTACTTACGTTGTGGTTGAATAGGGTGCGCAATGGTGAAGCCAGTTCTTGCTGGAGATGGTGCAGAATACAGCCTGGGATGCTATCAGGTCCCATGGAAGCTGTGTTCTTTGCCTTGGATAGGGCCTTTCACACTTGATCTATGGAAATGTGAGGTGCGGGACAAATATCGGGGGTGTCAAAAGGACCTTTGGGAGGAGACAGCGGGGTGAAGTTTGCTCTGAATCTATCTGCTAGCAGGTTGGCTAAGTCAACAGGATCGGTGTTAGTGATACTGTTAAGTACTAATTCGGAACAAATCTAGCTTTGCCATGGAGGTTCCTGACATAACTGAAGAAGGCTTTGTGGTTTCCCTTTGATTTGTAGGCTAGGTCTGATTCATAATTGGCTTTGGAGGCTTTCACTAGTGATCTAATTTGCTTGTTGAGGCTTAGCAGGGTTTTTTTCCAATTTGGAATATGTTCCTTTTTCGGCTTGTACAACAGTTTCTTCCTTTTATTATAAATACTGTTGATAGAGGATGTCCACCAAACAGGTTTGTGTTTCATTGAGGAGCAGACTTTAGTTCCATTGGGTATGGCTGAGTCCATGCAGCTGTACAGGTGCTTGTATACTGCATAGACGTACTCCTCAGCATAGTTGTCTGCATCATCTGAGGGGGCAGTGGTGTGAAGCTACATATACCCTCCCTTAGGAGGTTGTAGTCAGCTTCTTAGAATTTTTTTAACTTGATTACAGTTGGGGAGGGGTTGGGTGTGATAGAAACTTCAAATGAGACAGTCTGATCTGATCTCACCAGGGAAGAAGATACTATGGGAGTGGTGCAGCAGTCACCCATGTTGGTGGGAACCTAGTCCATAATGTTATCTCCCCTTGTTGAGGATAAGGCAAGCTAGTCTAGTGCATTAGAACTGATGAAGTCAAGGAATCATTCGTTGAGTGCGTTAGTGCAGGAATAGTTCATCCAGTCTATGGTGGGGTAGTTGAAGACACCAAGGATCATGGTGTTAGGAGGTACCTTAATGGAGTCAAGTAGATCCAGGTAAGAGGAATGGGTATCCTGAGTCATGAAGGGAGGACTGTAGTTGGCTATAACTTGGATAGTTGTTTTGCCAACTGTCAGTTGCACCTGGAGTAGTTCTAGTGCATCATGCTGGCAAACTAGTCTGTAGGTGTGCCTGTCCTTAATGAAGACAGAGACTCCACCACCTTTAGTCTTCCCAACCTCATTTTGGGGATGGAATTTGTGGAATGAGGTATAACCTGGTAAGGCAGGGGTGCTCTCCACATACCTGAACCAAGTTTCCTTGACTGCACAGACATTGGCATCTTCCAGTGCAAGGAGAGACTCTAGTGAATGCATTTTCAGGTTAAGGCTCCTAGCGTTAAGCATCACAACCTTCAATTTGCTTTTTGACAGATCTTTTATGTTGGAAGATTTGTCTTTGGGACAAAGGCACAATGGGGATGGCAAGAGCCGTGGCCAGGATTCAGAACCCCAGTGGTGATAGCTGGAGGCCATTTCTGGCTAAGCATCGAGGCCTGTTGACCATGTCATTCCCGGCAGACAGATACTGGATCTCCTTGGAATGACATCAGAAACTAAGCCAATTATTGAAGTCAATTATTTTTTGTTGGTGTTGTGGTATCATTCTTGGTGAGGGTAGGATGCTGTGTAGGGCTAGAATCATACCTGCCTGGGACACACACTCTGAGATCACAATCATGTCTCTCTTTATATAGTCCAGGGAGGCACTTCTCAAGTCATTCACACAAACATAGACAATGACAGAGTTGTATTTGTACTTGTTGTGAAGAAACTAAAGTGCGTGCGTGATGTGGTGGATTCTGGCACCAGACAACTGACTGTGACCTTCTCTTTGTTGAGCCTGCTGAGGTGGACACGAGTGTGTCTTACACTTGAGTCAGCAATGACTAGTATGTTTGGTTTATTGTTATGTCTTGGGGGCTGTGATGGTTTATTGTTTTGCCTTACGGGCTGTGTTTGTGAGACACTGGTGTGCTGTCTGCTGTGTGTGATGTGTTTGGTGTTGTGTGTGGAGTGTTTGTTAGTGTGTTTTGGAGGTCTCTGCTATTTAGGTAAGTTTTTATCGAGGACCTCAGTGTAGGTATATGTGTGTTGTGCTTGGGTATGAGATGTGCATGATGTGGTGTTTGTGCTGGTAAGTATAAGTGTGTTGTGCTTGGGTATGAGATGTGCATGATGTGGTGTTTGTGCTGGTAGGTATATGTGTGTTGTGCTTGGGTATGAGATGTGCATGATGTGGTGTTTGTGCTGGTAGGTATATGTGTGTTGTGCTTGGGTATGAGATGTGCATAATGTAGTGTTTGTGCTGGCAATCTCCTCTTTGTCAGGAATATTGGCTGTGGCATGAGAGAGCATGGACTGCAAGTTACTGAGCTACATGCATTTCTTGCAAGTAGAATTATTATGTGCTAGGAGAAGAGGGTTGTCAGTAAACATGAGGCTGTTACTACACTGTCTCCGTATGCCCATGTCGACCAGGCTGGCAGGAGAAACTGATGGGAATTGTCCAGACATAGTGTTCTGAATGCTTGGGGAGACTTATGGAGAGAGGGTTTTGATAAGGGTTTGTCCACAAGAGTGTAGACCACAGGAACCTTATTAAATGTAAAGTAACTGGCCTGAAGCACAAGTGCTAAAACCAAAATTAGATGCTAGAATAGCAGATAAATGTAATCAGGCTATTAAGAAGCAGTAATAAATGCGGCAGAATAAAAGCATTTACACACTTAAGAGGACACAGCAAAAATAAGGTAATAAAGAAGGAAGAACACAATTACAGTAAAAGCAGCTGAATAAAGTGTACATTTTTTTGTTGTTTTTGTTTTTTAAGTGGAGATGGAAGAAACAGAAGATGGTACAAGATTAAGGGACTAATGGGGAAGTCCTATCCAAATGATCTCACTGCACTCAGATGAGTGGTCAAAATAATACACCCATGCCAAATCTCAAACCCACGACCCTGTCAACTACAACATAGTGCATTAACCTACAAAGCCACTCAGCTCTTTAAGAAAACACATTGATTAGGTTAATATTATAACTGCATGGAAACATGTTTTAAATGTATATGCAGATTGCAAAATCAGTGACAGATTCATCTAGAAAGAGTGATCTGGAGATAAAGCAATGAGCTTTAACAAAAGGTACTACATAAACAATTGTTTCAAGCATAACTTTCAAAAGCTTTCAAGGAGATAGCCACAGATTAAATTAAAGGGAAGCATTCTAACTGAATAATTGTGTCTTTCACAAAATACAGTCAAAACAAGCAAGCATTTGACAGAAGAGACTATAGAAAGTGTTTTGCCAGCAAAATGTAATATTATTGTGGAGAAATACTGAACTGTGGGTTAAACAACTCTGGTCTAGAAGATGAAAACTCATAAGCAATTAGCCCCCAACAGAATGTTTGGGGGTATAACAAATGAGAAAAAAAAATACCAGCTATCTAGGATGATGATGGAACATTAATGCTGCTGATAATATCAAGATATGGTGAAAACATTTCTTAACTATGGCTATCATTTAAGAAGTATGGGCTCTTTTTTGTTTCCTATGCAAAAAAAAAGTGTAAGGCAATACACAGTGTGCCATAAATGGATGAGAGCCTAGATGAGACCATAGTGCTATAAGTTTGCATCAGAAAAAAATTAGCTTAAACTCATATATGTTATTCCTTGCCATCTTTTCATCGTGAAGCACTATTACATCACTAGTATCACTTATTGCTTTTTTCAGTTCTATGGGCAAGCTTAATGGGTATATAACAAGAATACACATACATCATTCCATTTTTACATACCATAATACAGATGTATAATAATAATTACTATTACAATAATAATACTCATTCACATTTGAATGGTAGACCCTTGGGAGCTGATGTACATTCTAAGTGGTGATCTAAGTATAGCCTTATAACTACAAATATTAAATTAGCTGATCATTTGTCAGAAATTAAAATGCTACTAAGGGAATTAATAGACATTATTTAACTTTTGCTATATTAATACTAATGCCATCACATTTAAAATAAATATGTACGATGAACAATATAGAATATAACTAGATAAAAACTTGCTGGAACATGACAGCTATTCCACAATTAAACATAACATAATACTGTATAACTAGAATATCTTGAAAAGGAAACCTTGAATGATATGAAAGGGAAAGGAGCAACCACTGAGATTTTGTCCAGTATTACTATTTCAATAGCTAAATTATTAAGACAATACTTGCACCTTGGTGTTTATAAGTAAAATAGTATATTGCCATATCCTTCAAGGGCCATACATGATAATTATACATGTTATCCAGACCTTACAATAGAAAAAGGGAGGACACACTTACTTCACAATAACATTTTAAGTAATATGGTAACAAGTCAGCAACATGTAAGACAGAGCAATGGCTCTGGGGCAGTGGTGAGGAAACTGCCTTCCTCTATATGTAAACCAGGGCCATAGTTTAATACATTTCTGTATTTCTGGCATCTGAGCCCCATTATCAGGTATTCCTTTGTGATAAGTGGTATAAAAGTGCTTAAAGTATTGTACATATTTGTGTATATGTATATAGTGTCATTGTCCTTTTAATATAAATGTGTGGTGTAGTGCTTTTAAGAAATAACCTAGATTGTAGTGCTCTGCAGTTTCTAAACTGTAGTTAGTTGGGTGTTAGATGGCTGAAGTGTTAACACATTTATGCAGAGCTGCCATATTGTTTTTAATAAAAGGTACCCATTTCCTGTAACCAATGATAAATCGTGACATTTCTGACTCAACCAATGAAGCTGGCACAGCAATTATCAAAAGCAGCTTCTGATATTTTCAACACGGCAAAGCTCATTCATTAAAGGCACAACCATTAATGCTGTGTGTGGATTTTTCATTGTTTATATTCCATTTTGGCTATAATCAGTATAAGAAACTAAAAGGCCTCTCATAAGCAGTCCAAGTTTGCCAGTCACCAAGTATAAGAAAACAATGCTGGATGCGCTCACATCCTTTGCAGCCACAAGTTATACGATAAGTCTTGTAGGTCATTTTTATATCTTTCTAGACATGAACACTGCTAAAAAATGTAGGTCCATAGGTTCCTAGAAGGTTACTGGACTAATGACCCCAGAACCCTTACAAGCCTAGCCATAGTTATCCCAAATTGCTGCAGTTGTTGGTGGTTAGGTGAGTGAAGTTTGCTGAGGTAATGGTCTATGGTAATTAAATCTGACTTCTATCCAAGATGGACATGGGCACCACCTCAGGTGTGAATTGGTTGTCACCCATCCACTGATCTAGTTTGCATCTGAAGAAGGTCAGGGAGGGGCTCTGTTTCACGTGAACTGGAAGCTTGTTGGAGAGAAGTGGCAGTCCTAGGAGATGTATTTGTCTCTCCAGAATGACCTGTTCATGTCAGAGGCTAGGTTAACATCACTGGAGTGACTGAACTTTGTGCAGCTTGGTTTACGAAAGTGTAGCGTTTCCATCAGGGCCGGGTCAGAACTCTGTAAGCCAGTCAAAGGTCACCCCTTAGCAACCTGTGGGAGACAAAACAAGTCTTATGCAGAAAGGCTGAATGCTCTGTCACTGTATTCTGTGTACCTTGTAATTTCTTGGTGAGAAGCCTCTGTGGTCTCTCCAATGGTTGTAGGTGCCTGGTGAGGTACATGCAAAAAGTAGAACTATAATCAGTTATTGGTCTGATGAGGGCAGAGTATAATGGAATTATAAAATCCTTAGATCTAGATGCAATGCCTTTACTTGTAAGATATGCCACATAGAAGGATTTCCTTACTACTGTGGATACAGGGTGGTCAAAGTTTAGATTGCTATTACCCTGAGTACCCAGATCATGTACCACTGGGTCTACACTTGGAAGGGGGAGTGCTGTCTATAATGTAATTGTCAGGGATGTCAGCTTTCTCAAAGGGAATAATAGTGGATTTTTTTGCATTTAGCTTTAATCCGTGGCTTTGGCACCAATCATTTGTCTGCATTTTCCCTGTCTGCAGTATATTTACATCACTGGGAGAGTCAATGATTGCCCCAATTTTAAACTGTCAGTGAACTTGGTCAGCCACAGGCTGCCCAAGTTTGCCTGGACTTCTGAGAAATAAATTACGAACAGTCAATGGCCTAGCCCAGAACCCTGTGGTATGCCAATGGTGACTGGTCTTTTGCTAGAGGTGAAGTCATGCATTTCAACAGTGTTTTTCCCTTTTGATGAGCCAGTTGGCTACCCTTATGGTAATATAGGGGTTAATTCCCAATTGGGAGAGTTTATCTATAATACCTGAGTGGGGGTTGTGTCAAATGCCTTGGTTAGGTCAAGATTAGCAGTATGACTGTCTTTCCCTCGTCCACGGCCAATACCACAAAACAAACTTAAAGATACAGATACAACAGTGTACATTAAACAACTTATAAAAGTGTGATTTTTCAATAAAAGTACTTTGTTAAATGAGCCAAGAGACACTCAACTGTACACACTTTATAAAGGCACTAAAAACAAAATAAGTTGATCAATAAGCCCTCTACCAATAAAACTACATACAGAAATCTCAAAGGTTTCCCCATCCTAAACAGACCAGACTACCAATTACTGTACTAGGTGGAAAATCCTCTGACCTCTTGAAGTAAAAACAAGTGCTTGCTTGAGTGTAAAAATACACTGCTTTATTTAACAGCTAGCTGAACAATTAATTCAGAGCAATTAAATCAGTAGAACAGACAATGAGAGGCAAAATGCACTTTTCAATATGAGCACATGGAAAGGCAAATAAATAATTCAAGATATAAGCAGCAATGTAGAAGGGGAAGAGCTTATTAAACTCAATTTACAGTAGGGGTGGACAGCTTAAAATCACCATGTTTAAAAATCAGCTAAATGATGGAGAGGGTAGGTAGGGAAAAACTAGCAGGGAATTATCAGCAGTGATTTAGTTTATGCAGGCTTGATATCTTTTCATAAAAAAGACAAAGCCCCAGAAATTCACCATGTTTTAAAGTATCACTCAAGAAACAATGTAACCAATGAAAAGCATGTGAAATTTGTAGTCTAGATAATTTATGTTTCTATTTCTCACATAGAACATAAACACCAGGCCAAGCAGATTTTTTAGGACAGGAAACAAAAAATGGAGCAGGTAAAACAGAAAGCAGCTCTGTCACTCACAGACAATATAATACAGGTTTACTTTCCTCATGCAGCAGGGAATCACCAACAGTGTTTTAATTTATACAGGCTTGAAATATTTTCAGAAAAAAAAACAAAGGCTCAGAAATTCACTGAACATTTAAGTATCACTCAAGGAACAATTTAACCAATGAAAAAAACATGTCAAATGTGCAGACTTGATAATTTATATGTCTGTCTCTCAGACAGATCAAAAGTACCAGGCCAAGCATATTTCTTAAAACAGAAAACAAAATGGCGCAGGTAAAATAGAAAGTAGTTCTATCACTTACAGACAAGTATCCCTATTCATACCTACACAATGCCAACACACGTCACTTACTCTGTGAAACACATGGTACATCCTAGCTAATGTATAGAACTATTTGTATAGACACTAACACATGAATATTCTAAACCTAAAAGTTTTTATTGTATAACTAAAGAAGCAAACCTACTCTTTCCCTTATCTTATAGTCTAGATGAACATCTAAAAATGTTGCCAGTTATTAATTGACCAACAAAAGGCTTTATCTATCACATTATATTTTATAAGACATACATACAAGCTTCTATTGAGATACAGTGCCTCTCCTGGCCTACAGTAAAAAAAAAGTTTATAATATTTGGTCAGTGTTTCACCTCAGTGTCTGTATGTTTTAGCCTTGGAGAGCCTATTCCTTAGAGTAACACACGGCAAATATTCTATGTGTTGAAATGTATGCAATGCCATGTAATTTTCTCATGAATATACCACTTTCCTATACATGAGGTCTGTCTTGCTACTTACTCCACAAATCTGTAATGGCTTAAATCTCAACCCTTGTACAGTTCCACTTCCTTTACATGAAAAAGCTAGCAGTATAAATTTATCTAACCGATTATCTAAAGCCTGGTCTCAGAATGCATTGACATAAGTGAATCTTGAAATAAACAATCTTTCTTCCTGATTTACTGTCTACGCACAGAAAGGATGGTTTAATTAAAAACAGAAATTCCTTCCACTTTGCCTGGCAAGACTTTAGCTGACATAAATATCTAAGGTGCACTTGTGTAGATTTAAAATAATGTTCAAAGTATGGGAAATTAAATTCCCTTTATTTAAAGGCATTGAAATTTCTTCTATTTTGTTCTGGGTTTTCCATCACTCCAAAGTATGGTAATTATCCAATTATTAATAATTCAATGATTAAAAAACTAAGCAGGAAGAGCCTTCAAAACATAAAATGAAAATGGAATTATAAAATGAAAAAGGAATTAAGTGCAGCTGCATGGCCCAAACCTTCTGGGGAATATCATGAATCAAAGCTTTTTATATTTCGAGAAACTGATTAATCATTACCAATATCTGAGAATAAAAAAACTTTTTGTCTTCTCAAGTACTGGGACAAACATATCTTCTAAGCTATTCAAAGGAAACTTTTTGACAAAGAACTCTTGTCTGCAGATTAGCATATGGAGAATTGCTACAGACCTTGTGTTATGGGCATATTCATCATATACAATAGCCTTTTTTGTTGTAGATCAAAAAGATGAGACAGGTCCAATTTTGGACTGGTTAAGTAATCAAGTAGATTACCACCAGACAAAGAACTTCAAATTCAGTTTCCTATAGCCAATCAGAGTTAATAATGCTAAAGAAAATGCAAAGAATACAAATGAAAGAGGAGACACTTGCCTAGTACCCCTAAGCCAAATAAAAAGGACCTGATATGCTAGTTGCTATCTTTTCCTTGCACTTCATTTAGCACATCTCATTCTCAGTAGTTCACCAAAAGGGTCAGAAAAGCTATATGTAGATGGCATGTGATATAAATACTCATGCGCCACATATGATAATCCTTTTTGGCATCCAGACTGAGTATAAGCAAAGGGGATCAAGGTAGCAAATAGATTTTACTGTCATATAATTAGTTCTACAACAATGTTAAAAGCTTGCCTATCCACTCCAAGAGCTGACACTGGGCCATATCCACCAATTGTGGAAAACTAATGTAGTAAGAGTCATTGTAGTTATCATTGTCATAACAATCTTATAATCACAGCTCAGAAAAGAAGAGGAAAGCAAACTAAAAATCATACCATTTTTTGGTAACAATCTAATAATCACTTCTTTCCAGGATTCAGGAATAATCTTCTTGTGCAAAATTTGAGTCATTAAATCTACCTTAGCCAGGAAGATTCAAATCATGCATGTCTAACCTCAAATCCAACAGGATCTCATTAGAGTTTAGAAAGTTATTCTTGACTTGTTTCATAATGATCTCTTCCAGGTCTGCACAATAAAAAGACATTAAAAAATCCCTAGCCTGTTTAGGTGATACTCAGTACAGATTTAATTAATTAATTAATTAATTAATTAATTAATTAATTAATTAATTAAGTTAATTTATTGACATTTGATCACCGGGAAAGTCTGACTGGGGTCGAAGCTCATTTTCAGTGAAGGCCTGGGAAGAAAAGCTCCAAATTATTACAAAGAACAATAATTTTACAACGTTCAAATATAAAACAAAAACATCTGCAGTTTAAGTAATTATAAAACAAATTAGACAAAACATAAAAACACTGGTTAAGAATCGACAAGGTATATAGCAATCATTTAATATTTAGAGAATTTTTAGACAATTTATTAAGAAATTAAAGGTACAATACAAATAGGAATTGCAATATGAAGTGAGGGAAAACAGGCTTATGGTATATTTAGAGAGAAAGAGAGAATATTACTCAGAGAGAGATGTGAGGTATGTGCCTGTTTTATAGACTAGTACATAATTGGCTACAAGTATGTCATTGGGATTGCCATATTTTAGTACATTTCTCACTGGTTTTAAACTAGGTGATGTTCAGCATAGCCACCTAGTCAAGTTTTGGGCATTTTAATCTCTGTATAATGCATTAATGTGGTGACACTGCTACTGTAATGCAGAAGAGGCTTTATGTATAGATTTTGGTCTGTGTATTTGTAATTAGTTATGTGGTTGAAGTTCCTGATTTATGGATATGCAATTTTAAGAATTTCAGCAGATGATTCTTTGTGGAAGCAGTTAAATCTTTATTCAGTGTGTTGTTTTTTCAGAGTTCAGCCACCAGTTCTAGTCTTAATTTACTTCTCCTACAGAGATTAATTGAATTAAAAAAAATCAGAATGGTACTGCTGCTTTTACAGTTCTTGAGTTAACCATCCTATATGGGGTCTTTAAAGATAAGTACATGTGGGTTCAGCAAATTGTTATACAATCCTCAATCAGAGATTAGAAAATTACAATACCCTCTTTTTGCAGCTCCTATCTGTACTACGCAGAGTAGACATTATATGACTGATCTTTTTTGTTTTTGCTTATATCTTCTCCATGCAGCTGACAGTGCCGTCCGTCATTCACTGGGTCTAACTATTGCTCTTTTATGACCCAACATTTCTCCACTGTAGGTTGGGTCCAGTGAAGAGACTGAGGTGTCATGGGGCCAGCATCATATTCCTGCTGCAGGGTTTTATATTTTACCCCATCCCTTGCACAAGCTCAGCAGTGGTCTTGGATGGAATGTGAAATGGGTTTTCTGCTCTGAACAATCTCTCACTTTTGAAAGGGCTGATATCAGGTTACTCTGGCCATCTGCAGAAGCATTCTGTGGTTGATCATCAGCCTCCACCATGGACATTATACTGCATTGTGTGGTTCTGGACAGACAGACCCATCCTATTGTCATCCCCAGGATGGGTGTGGCCATCCTACCATGCTAATACCTCAGGCATCTGAGCCACTAATTGATCCCATGTTGCCTGGGTCATAGTCAGGACTTTATCTCCCTGAGCCACAGCAGTAGCCTATGACTGACCCTCAGTGGCAAGATATTATTGTTACTTTAGAACAAGTCAGTTAGCAAATCCCCTTATGGAATGAGTATTTTGTTGTTGGATTAAACAAAAATGGAACTTTAAGCTCAAGGCAAGTATGAAATATGCTACTTGTTATTCAGCAGTCTTAATAGACAAAGGCTTTGTAGTTTTCACTTAGTTAAGTTGGGAAGTGTTAGGAGTATTTAATTTCACAGTCTGTTATTGGAAGGGATTCAAACAAACATTTGTTTATAAAAGTCTCAGCCTATGAAATGCATTAATTTAATTCAGCAGTTCTATGACAGAATAGTTGCTTGTCAATCATGTTGCATAGCAATGGTTAAAGCTATCAGTGAAAGCTGGTGAATTCAAAGTGGGGGGGGGCAGCAGGAAACAACTAAAAGGGGAGGCTAAATGCAATGGGGCAGCATGTATTGAGACAGGTCAATGGCCATTACCTATGATCAAACTGTAGATCAGGTTAGCCATCTTCATCCATCCGCAGATTGCCTAAGTACCCACTCATTGTAGTAAATTTGTGGACTGTATACACCTCAGTTGTCTGACTATAATCAATGAGGCCAGCATTAGGTGAAATAGTGCCCTAGTAGAAGGACTACATGGTTCTCATTGCACACAGGTCCCTCTACACCCACCAGTTCCCCTCCCCTTTTTTCCATACATTTGGGACCCCTACCATCCAGACAGATAATTTATTTCTTGTTTTTTCACCCTTTGTTTTACTTTTTAAGCTTTTTTCCTTCAATGGTTTAACATATCCTAAATGGACATAATTCCAATATAGTAAAGTATGGAAGAAGTAACTTAATTTAATGGTGGGGTCCACTTACCCCAAGAAGTCATAGGGCTCTAGATGTTATGAGGTGCATCATAGATGTGTTAAAAAAACACACTTTGAACCAATGATGGCTTGAACAAAAATTGCAAGTAAGGAAAGAAATTCAATATATTTTTTCTTTTAATGAAAAATAAGCTGTGTCTAATGCATAATGTTCAAATCTAAGAAAATAGAATTTTCCAATAACTTGAAATGACAAATGCTTGAAAGGATATATAAATCCTGTCCAGGAGTAGAACTCACTTCCCTACTCCTCAAACAAACAAAAAAAACCCAGTTACCTTCTATTTGCTCTTCTGCTGTTACACTGGGATCAAATTAAAGGCACAAATGGCTATGGACAGCATACATTATAGACATGAGAGTCTGGGGGAATAAACCAGATCATCTGGATAAAGCTTACACAGAGACAGGAGTAAATGCAGACGCCACACTGAAGGAATCACAGCCAAAACTTAACCAGAACCCAATCACCATGATATGACAATGCTACTCACTGTGCCACTTTGCCAATAATTAGTTGCTATCACACACATCCTGCCAAGACTGCCACTGACAGTCATTTATTGTGCACAATGCTGAGGTTTGTGATTGAAAGTGAAAAAGAGTTGAGGCCACCTTGCTACTTTTAGATACATTGCAATCCCTCGCCCACACATGAAGTCATTTTCATCACAGGCAGACCCTGTATCCATCAGTTACAGCTACTTTAGTGGCTGATTGGGCTAAAAACTAACCACAGTAAAGTATTCCAGATGTTCACACAAAGGCACACTTGTTCTGCAAATCCAAAAATACTGACTTTAGCCAGAAGCTATGACAGCATGGTCAGTCATTTGCATTCAGTGCTCAAGTAGCAAAAATGAAATTTATTGACGGTGTATGCCTCAGATATTAGATTGTAATAAAATAAAAATAATAACAATTGGCCACAATTAGCTGTTTTCACCCCGATATCCACACAAGCACAAACACACACACAAACATATATATAAATCCCCACAAACTACAATACATTTTATGGCTGTGTATACTTCATATGTCTGATTGGGATCAAAGCAATGACTAAATTCATAAATAATGTCCACGTTATTTCATTTCCTGATGTCTGTACCATAAAGTATGAAACTCACTGCAAGATCCCTGCTGACAAGCACACACACACACACACACACACACACACACACACACACACACACACACACACACACACACACACAATAACAAAAACATACACACAGAATCAGATATAATCATCAATAACAGCCAATAGCATAACTGTGATTATATACCTCAGAAAGCTGTGTTGAAATAAATGAATAAATACATAACTGTCACACAAGAATGCATCTTTTCAGCTCACTGTTGTCAAAATATAGTATGCAGCCCACTGCAGGCTATCCCTTAAAAACATACCTCTCAACCTCTTAGCTCAAAAATGAGAGAGAGGGAGATAAGTAGTAATTTAAGACAAAAAATCAAAATTAGGAACAAATTTGCCCATCTATACTTAGAAAGTTGCTAAAATAACAGGCTTTGAATTAGCATACTTTTTCTTAAGGCTAAAAAACTTATTTGCAATTAGCTGTCATTATTTAGTGACTTAAATCCTCACTAATTTTTCAGAAGAAAGAAACACAAATTATTTGAAATATAGACTGTGAAAACAGGTAAAGTTGAGATCATAAGAGCATCTATGCCCTCAGACATACTTGCTTACATATGTTATAGACATTTTCAGACACACACACATATACACACACACACACACACACACACACACACACACACACACACAAATGACCGCCAATTACAGCCACTTGTACAGCTGTGACAGTACACCTTAGTATTTCATTGTGATCAAATGAATGAATACATAAATAACTGCCACACAGGACTGCATCTTCTCAGCCCTCTAATTTAAGAATACACTGTACAACCAACTGCAATGTCCCCTATACCACATACATTTCAATATCTTAGATCAAGAATCAAAGAGAAAGCTAAAAAAATAATGAGGGTAAATAAACAAAATCAGAGACAAATATTGCCTTTATATACTTAGAAAGTTGATAGAATAACAGCATTTCATTAACATGCTTTTTCTGAAGGCTATTAATTCTGAAACTCAAGTGTTTATCATCATTAAGTGGTTGGAATTCTCACTGATTTTCTAGAAAGAAACACAAACTTTACCAGGAACACACAAAAAATATGAGGCAAAATCACTGACATCTTCAAAGGCAGTTAAGAACATTTATACCCTTACATAGTCATACATTAGTACACACACACACACACACACACACACACACACACACACACACACACACACACACACACACACACATAACCATCAACTCCAGCCACTTGTATGAACTAATATACAAATAACTGTCACTCAGGAATGTATCTTCTCAGCTTACTGTTGTCAGAAAACTATGCAATTCACCTCCTCTTAACTCAAGAATCAAGCAGAAAAAATAGGGGAGAAAGGGACAAAATCAGGGGCTTATAGTGCCAATATATATTTAGAAAGTTGCTAGTATAACAGGCTTTGCATTAGCATGCTTTTTTCTATTCAGGCTGACACCCACTGTTTGTATTTTTTATGGCAAAGCAATGAGGATTGCAGTCAGTAAATAATGCCAAAGTTTACAGGGACAATTGCAAGCATCCATGTCCCCCAACACACAGACACACACACACACACATATATATATATATATATATATATATATATATATATATGTATGGACATATTATTACAAACATATTTTCTTAAAATAAAAATTACCCTCCTATATACTGGATAAATGGCATGCACTGTGCTAGCATATATATATCTACAGTGATACTTAAAAACCTGCAAATGCACTAATACCTCAGCTGATACTCATTCATGTCTTATTTCACTTTTAGTCACTGAGGCAGCTTAAGCCAACAGAAATGCTTACTCACTGCTTCATACAGTAGTCCAATGAGATGCTTTTTGAGTGACATTTTTTTCCTATTCCAAAAGGCAGAAAGACCAGTAATAAGCTGTAATCACCTATTTTCAATTTAGAGCAGATGTTAATACCAGTCAGTTTTGCAAACAGCCCGGTGAACAGAGTAAGCTGATGTCTTTCATTTTGTTTTACTGGAACTTTGAGATTCTCAGAACTTTGAGCATGGGCAGTAGCTTGTGAGGAGTTCCGAGTTCCAGTAAAGGAATGATAAATTGAAATCAAGCCAACATTAGAATAATATCAAATAAAAATAAATTGATTTCTTTGTTTTTTATTCTCTGCTGGGGCCTGCAACCCAACAGACAGTACCAGGATATACCCCCTGAAGTCTATTATCCTAAGGTTATAACATTTGAATTTAATTCAAGCTTATCAGCAATGTGAAATGATATACCTTGTATAAGCAGCACTACAGTGTGGTATGTATGTTAGTAATCAGGTAATGACTTCTACTGGCACTCTAGATATGGAAAAGACTATATTCTTATGCATGAATTCCACCTAGTATTTATACTCAAATAAAGAAATCACTAGAACATTTTTCTTCTATATGCAAACTCAAACTCTATTCATGGGCTTAGAATTAGAGTTCAAAATGAGATAGGATTCAGGACCTAGTAAGGTGATGCTTAGCTTCCTGTAGTCATACAAGTTGGCCACAGTAACCTTCTTCCATTCTAATGCTGCATATATTTATGCTGTTAAAGACTGTTATGATACTGTAGTGACTAATAATCAGAAATGCAAAGTTAGGCTGCAAAGGGGATTACTCATAAATGGAAATATATTATTTTGTGTAACTTTTTTCTTGTGTCCTCCCATTTTTTTTTTCAAAATTTAGATGAGGTTTGCTGTAAAACTCTCTAGTGTCAAGTGCTTATCTAGACTAAAACTAGAGTAAACACAATTAAAACTGGGTATTAATGAAACTTAGATAATCTACCAACAGAAAGCCCTTTTATTTAGTATTGGAAAAAGAAAATACAACAAAGTGAACCTACACAGATAATCTAGACATAAAGCTAATATGGGACATGATTATTGCTTTCCATATGCCAAAAATATGTTCAGAAAACAGTTCACTGGAAGATGGCTCAGTGAAGTAAACAGACTAAAGTGTAGTGAATGGCTGAAGTTTGCATTGCCTGTTTCAATAATTGCAGTTACTGGGCAACAAAATGCAGCAGTCCTCTACAGAACATTGGCACTTGCCATGGTATGCTGTGGAGACTGTAGTCTCAATCATAGAAAGCTACATCCACTGAAATGCATACCACCAATACAATCTCCTCGACTGTACATTCAGTCAAAACTACCTAAAATAAACAAAAAAGCACTTTTGCATGGCGTACTTATACAAACTAACTCCGAGATCACACAACAACGTGTAAATAGGAAAAGGTCTTGATCCCTACTGCCAGATGATCTTGCACCAATACAAACCCTGCATGTTTAAAAAAATGTGAATTGACCAAAATATTTAATTCACAATTCGACAAAAAAAATATTCAAATGACTGAACTGCATCTGCCATGGGATCTTGGGTATAACCATACATAATGCACATACAGCACATCACACACATTTCATAGGTTCACTGATTCATAGATGGCTACTAGGCTAATGGCCCTGGAGCCCTTACAAGCCTAGCCATACTTATCCCGAGTGGCCACCTATTGTCAGTGCTTAGATGAGTGAAGTTCTCAAGGGTAAGGCTCTATGGTAGTTAATACTGCTTTCCTCAGTCCAGGATGGTCATGGGTGCCACCTCAGGAGTGAATCTGTGGTCACCCATCCACTGATCTAGGCTTCTATGAAGAGGGTTAAGGGAGGGGTACTGTTTCACATGTATAGGAAGCTTGCTCCAGAGAAATGGCAGTTGCTGGGAGATGTATCTATCTCTCCAACATGACCTGTTCATCTCAGAGGCAAGGTTAAGATCCCTGAAGCAAGTGACCCTTGTGCAATTTGATTTATAAATGTGTAGCATTTCCATCGGGACAGGTCAGACACTGCCCTGTAAGCCGGGCACAAGTCACCATTAGCAACCTGAGGGAGACAGAATACTGTGGTAGAGCTTTCAGTCTTTTCATGTAAGACTTGTTTTGTGTACCCTGTAATTTCTTAGTGAGAAGGTCTCTCCAGCTGTTGCAGGTGTCTGATACATGCAAAAGGGAGCATTGTACTCAATTATTGGTCTGATGAAGGCCAAGTATAATGGAATTAAAAACATCCTTAGATCTAGATGTGATGCCTTTACTTATAAGATGTGCCAGAGAGAAGGATTTCCTTACTACTGTGGATAAATAGTGGCCAAAGTTCAGACTGCTATCTACAAGATCACATGCAACTGAGTTTACATTTAGGGGATGCTGTCTATAATGTAATTAGCAGGGATATCAGTTTTCCCAAAGGGAATAATAATAATATATTTTTTTGCATTTAGCTTTAATCCATGGCTTTGGCATCAATCATATGTCTGTGTTAACCCTGTCTGCACTATACTAACATCATTGGGAGACTCAGTGACTGATTGGTTCCAATTTGCAATCCTTAGTGAACTTGGTCAGCCAAAGACCATGCATGTTTGCCCAATCTTCGGAGGAGTAAATTTCAAACAGTAAGGGGCCCAGTACAGGAACCTGTGGTATCCCACCTCTGGGTGATCTTTTGCTAGAGGCGAAGCACCCACTTAGACAGGATGTGTCCTTTTGCTGAGTCAGTTGGCTACCCATCTGGTAATGTAGGGGTTATTCCCAATTAGGAGAGTTTCTCTATAATACCTGAGTAGGGGACTGTGTTAAATGCCTTGGCTAGGTCAAGATAGGTGGAATACATTGTCTTCCCTCTTCCATGGTCTTGTGACTTTCTTGAAGAAGTCAACCATGTTTAACAGGCATGATGTACCTTTACTGAATCTGAACTGGGGTGGGTCCAGAGTTTGGAGATTACTTATGC